>NC_133378.1:25470065-25701646 GCF_049309525.1 Garra rufa | reverse complement strand
GAGGACTGCCAAGCATGTGCCTGCCCCGGCACTGACCCCGACAACCAGTTAGTCTTAACTTACACCTGTAAACCTTACCTGACCCTGCCAGCTCCTGTATTCACAATATCTGCCTCACTTGCAGGAAGGTTTTTAATAGTCATTATATGTGCAGGTTCTCTCGTACCTGTGAAAGTCTGGGTAACGGAGGCTACCAGTGCACTGCCTGTCAGCCCGGCTACACTGGCCAGTATTGTGAACGGTATGCTCACGCTTCCTATACTGTTACAATGGAATTCAATTACGTTTGTTCAGACGCTATTATTATCACTACAACTTTAAATGTGACACTCTTCTTTCTTCATAGCTGTGCAACTGGATATGTCGGAAATCCACAAGCAAGAATCCCCTGCCGTAGTGGTATCTGTTCATTTACTATTACTCTTAATGACCCCATGAAATTAAAATTGGGGTCTCTACACAAGCAGTTGAGGCACATCGATGGGCCTCTGTATTTGTGAAGCAGCATTTCTATTGGACAAATTATGATACAATGTGTTTGTCTTTCATCAGTTGCTGCGTCTTTAGTGGTGAAGGTGTATCCAGAAAGGGTTCAGGTGGCGCAAGGAATCCCAGTCACTCTCAGGTGCCAGGTGTCTGGATATCCACCACACTATTTCCACTGGTCCCGTGAGGATGGACGCCAAATCTCCAGCACAGCAGAGAGACGCAGACAAGGTACTGCCCACATTCCTACAATCATGTTCAGATGACTAGTACACAATTTCTCAAGATGCCACAAATGTAGAAAGCAAGCACTAAAAATAGATTCAAATGCTTAGTTTCATATTGCATGTATCCTTTATGAAGAAGCAACTACCATAATACATTGCGACCAAGCCCAAGATTTAAAGGAACACTCCACTTTTTTTGGAAATAGGCTCATTCTCCAACTCCCCCCGAGTTAATAAGTTGAGTTTTACTGTTTTGAAATCCATTCAGCCGTTCTCCTGTTCTGGCGATATCACTTTTAGCATAGCTTAGCATAGATCATTGAATCCTATTAGACCAATAGCATCGTGTTCAAAAATGACCAACGAGTTTCGATATTTGTCCTATTTAAAACTTGACTCTTCTGTAGTTATATCGTGTACTAAGACCGGTGGAAATGCAAAGCTTCAATTTTTTAGGCTGATAAGATTAGGAACTACACTTCCATTCCGGCGTAATAGTCAAGGAAGTTTGCTGCCGTAATAAGGCCGAAGCAGGAGCAGTAATATCACACAGCACATGTGCAAATGCTAAACTAGCTGGGAACTCATTTCTGATAATACTCCGCCTGCTTCGGCCATATTACGGCAGCAAACTTCCTTGACTATTACGCTGGAATGGGAGTGTAGTTCCTAATCTTATCAGCCTAGAAACTCGCAGCTTTGCATTTCCGCTGGTCTTAGTACACGATATAACTACAGAAGAGTCAAGTTTTAAATAGGACAAATATCGAAACTCGTTGGTCATTTTTGAACGCGATGCTATTGGTCTAATAGGATTCAATGATCTATGCTAAGCTATGCTAAAAGTGATATAGCCAGAACAGGAAAACGGCTGAATGGATTTCAAAACGGTAAAAATCAACTTATTAACTCGGGGGGAGTTGGAGAATGAGCCTATTTCCAAAAAAAGTGGAGTGTTCCTTTAAAGTACAGTAAAAACAGATATATTTTTACAATTTAAAGGGGACATCGGAAGCACAATTCACTTTTACATGGAGTTTGCATATAAATGTGTCTTAGCAGTCAGTGTGTGGACACAACCACCCTACAATAAAAAAAATCCATTCACTTTTTTTTTTAATCCCAAAAAACATGAACAGTCTCGATTATCAAGCTGTTTTAATTTTCTGAACAGTATGGTGTCATACTGCTCAGGCCCCACCTACGACTTTGTAGTTGGATGTAAAAGTGAACATAAGTTAGTTTTAAGTTAGTTTTGTGTTTGATGGAAGCGCACCACAGAATACACACACAAAAAAAAAAAAAACAGAAAAAGGGGTGGAGTAAACAGTAGCTTATTATCATTTAAAGAGACATTCACCAAAACGGGTCGCTGTGAACAGAGGTGAAAAGGTTTTTTTTTTTGTTTTTTTTTTTATGGCCATTGAGGAATTTTAACCAAAGTATTTGCAGACATTTTATGAAGACCCTAAAGAATCATACCAACGTGTGGAAAATCTGGTGTTTGCAATTTTAAAATGTAATTTATTCCTCTAATGGCAAAGCTAAATTTTCAGCTTCTTTATTTATAATATGTGAAATCATTCTGATATGCTGATTTGCTTCTCAAGAAACATTTTTTATGTATTATCAGTGCTGAAAACAGTTGTGCTGCTTACCATTTTTGTTGAAACTGTCTTTTATAGCTTTTGTACGTATCTTTGAAGAAGAACGTAAAGTTCAAATTAACAGCATTTATTTGAAACAGAGCATTTTTGTAGCATATATAAAACAGCACAAGTGATAGTAAGTTCATAATTATGGGAAACCTTTTCATTCCACATCGCAGGAGAGGAGCTACATTTCCCCAGTGTGCAGCCTAGTGATGCTGGCGTTTACATCTGCACCTGCCGAGACCAGCGCAGCTCTAATAGAAGCAAAGCTGAGATTGTTGTTACAAGTAAGGCACTTTATTTTTTAATAACCATAGAAAAAACGATGTATGTTTTTAAAGGTTGGGTTTGTTTTCCCCTTAAGATGCATTTACAGTAGAACAAAAATCTGGTTGTGATTGCTCATTAAGAACGTGTGTAAATTTGGATAATGTGAGTATGTATGTATTTGACATTGACATTTGAAGAAACGTATGAATTTAATGCTTTTGAGTCATTTAGTGTTTGTATTTGGAATATTTATAAATTACTTTTAGAATTTTTTATATTAGGGATGTAACAATATTCAAATTTCACAATACGATAATATCTCAATATGAAGTCTGTGATACGATATTTATTGCAATATAAAAAAAAAAAAGAAGACAAATGAAGACTTGGAGGGAAAAAATGAAAGATTTGTACATTTTAAAGTGAAATTATTCTTTCTAATGCACTTTGAGAGCTCCAGCCCATGTTCTTAACTAAGAAACCTTAAGTCAAAAAAAAGTCTGTGAATTGACTTATACCTAAACTTTAAAGGGAGCTCAACCCTCTTTTTATGTGTGGTATACTGTCTTAGTCTAAATTACAATCAGTCAGTGTTTAAACTGCTAACTGTCAGCAATTCATACTGCACTTTTAAGCTTTTATTTTGATGGAAATGGTCAGTTTTTCAGTGAAAACAGGCTTACAAAAATGCGTCTCACTACAAATCTAGTGAAATTCTGTAATCATCTGGCGCGAAAATAAAGTGACAAACTGGTGGCCGTTGCGTTCGCAAACGCATGCTACACTCACATCACATGCAATAAACGAGTTCACTGCATTCACTGTCAACTGCCCAGAAAACACGGGATCACGAGCTGATTGCCTGAACTAAGTGCGTGATTCGCTTTGAAACACAGCGAAAAGATTTGATGAAGGGACAGATACTGTGCCAAGGCATAAGAGCCCAAAACTTTTAAAGACCTTTTATATTAGAATAAGTTTAAATATATTTCAAAAACTACCTTTTTGCCCGGAAGACCTATCAATTCATATCGTCATGTGACCACGATGATATTGAGACAGTTTTGCTATCGCGATACCACAATATTGATAATACCGATACATCCTTATTTTATATTATTTAAATGCATTTCTATTTATTAATTTAGCCTTTTTATGGGACACATTGGTCAAGGTAGAAAAACATTTTTCTTTTTTGATTGTCAAACCCCCTTTTCCCCCACCAGCTTTACCATCCAAACCTATTGAAGTGTTTATCGAGGAGCCCAAACTACAGAGTGTGACGGTGGGATCTACAGTGAGCTTCATCTGCACAGCCAAAAGCAAGGTATGAATGTCATCTGCGCACACATCCATCACAGACATAACCTTAGCCTCCCTGACTTCCAAAACAGATGGAAGAGAGCGAGAGAGATAGAGAGCAGGATTTGGCTGTGAGTATGAATGACTGCAAATGAAAATATTTGAGGACATGTGCTTCTCCCGCAGCTGCCAGCGTACACCCTGGTTTGGACCCGCAAAGGCAACGGCAAGCTGCCTAACCGGGCCATGGATTTCAATGGAATCCTGACCATTCATAACGTTCAGCCTGAGGACGCAGGCTTCTATGTTTGCACGGGTTCCAATATGCTTGGCATGGATGAGGGCACAGCTAGACTCTATGTCCCAGGTTTGTGATTGGCACCACATCCTCTAAACCTCCCTACCTGCCTTTTAGTTTTTTCAGTCTTTTTCAAGTTGCATGCCCCTTTGCTTTTTCTTCCTGGCCGCATTTTTGTGCAAAATTCAGCTTTGTCTTCTGGACAACAGCATGGCGAACTCTTGTTTTTGTGTTTAAATTATTGCATTAATCAAAAAATTTGTGCTTTTTGATTACTTCCTGAGTTTGTTTTTTCTACTTACACAAACTTAAAAGGCTTCTCATGTTGCCAGTGTAAAATCTTTACGCCAAATTGATACAGCTTGTGAATGAAAAGCAAAACTCAGATATATTACATTTTGTACTCAATAACTAAGTGCTTTTTCAATCAAGTCCAATCCAGCACCTGAAATAATAAGTTTTTCTTAATACAAATTTGTGATTATTTCTTTCTCATGCTCACAAAGGGTGTTGCAAGCTAAAATCTTGAGCAATTTTGGGTCGTTAATATTGTTAACTTAGACTTTGTTCTTGAATGTTATTAATTTAGGACTTCTCATAAATTCCCATAATGCTTATTTTGTTATGTGACTCACATATGAAAGCAATCAGAACACCTGTGGTGTACAAAACAGACTCCCATGAAGACTGACCGCAATTTAGTCATATTAAACGTTTGATATAAACGTTTTCTCAGTAGGAGTTGTTGTTTTTTTTGTTTAGAATATTATGCAGTTGCACAATGAATTGAGGTTCACTGTCTTTCTTTCTTTAGTCGCAAAGGAATTACGTTTTTGAGGAAAACCTTCTAGGATTTTTCTCCATATAGTGGACTTCAGTGGTGGCCAACGGGTTGAAGGTCCAAATTGCAGTTTCATTGCAGCTTTAAAGGGCTCTACATGATCACAGCCTAGAAATAAGGGTCTTATCTAGCGAAACGATTAGTCATTTTCTTAAAAAAAAAATATATATATATATATATACAGACTTTTTAACCACAAATGCTCATCTTGTAGTAGCTTTGCAATGCGCATGTGCATCCTCACACATTTCGTAGTCACATTGGAAAGGTCACATGTGGTTAGTTCTATGCCTGTGTACTCAGTTCAAAAAGGTAGGGTGAAAAACTTATCACTTTCTCTTGACTCAACTTCAAAATCGCCCCACATTGTTGTTTTAGGGCGTTTGACTTTCTTTACACGTCTGCTTTGCAATCACGTGAGGCAGAGCTAGTGCAAGATGAGTACTAGTGGTTAAAAAGTATATACATTTGTATTTTTCTTAGAAAATGACAGATTGTTTAGCTAAATAAGACCCTTATTCCTCGGCTGGGATTGTGTAGAGCGCTTTGAAACTGCAGTTTGGACCTTCAGCCCGTTGAGAAAAATCCTGAAATGTTTTCCTCAAAAACCTTAATTTCTTTTCAGCTCAAGAAAGAAAGACATTTTGGATGACATGGGGTTAGTAAATATCAGTAATTTTTCATTCTGGAAGTGAACTTCTCTTTTAAATTCTGTGATACATTTAGCATTAAAAGGATTTTGGGAATGATTTAGTCATTTATACACTAACATTGAGCAAACATTTAGCAAAATATGCACATTAAATTGAATATAAAAATTCAGTTTGCTAAGACATTTGTTCTGATTTAGTTTAATGAATAAAAGGCCTAGTGATTTGGCCTTGATTCTGTTTAGTAGCGGTCAGTAAAATCAGCTGCTGGTGTGATTGGGTGTTGTCATGGTGGTGGTTCTGTGTCAGTCTTCTTACTAGTGGGGGATCTGTGTCTTAATTTCCGGGCATATCTACTGTCATTTCTCTCCTGAGGTGGTCTTTTGGGTATAGGTGGTTTTTAATAAGGTAGGGAGGTGTCATGAATACTGGGACTCGTCAGCCAGAAGGACTGCAGGCACAATCCAGTTTCCGACTCCAAGATGTGATTCCACCTCTAATTGAAATGTTGTTCAGTTTTGTGTTTGAAAATGGTGCTATTATTAGTACAGTAGTTTGAATGTTGACTTTGTCCACGAGTGTCATATTTTCCATTTCAAATTGTTTCTTTTTCTTCTCTGTTTGGTCATCCAAATGAGTTTGAAACTGCCATTGGTTTAGGCAGTGTGAGATTTTTTTTATGATATATATTATGTTATGCATCCGTTTCTTAACAGGTTTTGTAAACACAGCTACATTTAGTAGTAATTAGAGACGTTTAATAGAAAATGTCTTTCAGATGTTGCCAACAGTGATGTGTACTGTAGTTTTTGCTTAGAACTTAATTCCATATTTATTTTCGCTGTTATGACAAATTACTGTAAAAAAAAAAAACAACAACGTTGGTTTATGTTACAAACAGTGAGTAATATAACAGAAATGATGTTTTGTTGACTTTAAGGTTTTATGTGTATAACAGATTTCAAGCGGTTTTTCATGCATTTGTGTTTTTGTTCAATATCATGTATGTTTTACACTAGAACGGTGCTTTAGAACTTTTTCCTTTTGATTTTCTTTTTAATCAAGCAAGTAGGTATATTCAGTTATTCTAGTAATTAAAAGAATATTTAATTTTGTACATTTTGAAATGGTGCTGTATCTTGATAAAAGATGATTTTTTTACATTATGATTCCACTGTATTTGATTTGTCTAAACTGTGAAATGCATGTACAAATTATTCTTTAAATGCTGAACATATTAAAAGAATAACAGGATGGAAACTGAAATCCTAAGGTAGACTTTTATCAATCACAAGCTGTATTCAAAGAAAATAAGAAAATACATTACGAATGTTTATCCCGAGGTAAAGCTTTTACATGTGTTGTGTTTTGATACTAACCAGCATGCTTTGATTTCATCTGAGTGCTGTTTCTTCCACTCCCCTTTTAATTACAGACATTGTGCTTACCTTACACTCATTTTAAAATGTCTTCTAAATGTCTACTTAATGTGCATTGAGTTTTCAGTTGGAAAACTCAATGCCCTCTTTGATTCTCAATGGGGCAAACTTTTGCTTGCCATTTTACAGCAACTATTCTTCATGAACTTTTCCATTATTGACTATAATCTCACATGACAAGTGTTGGTTGTAAATCAATGATACTGGAGCATAATGGCGTAATTGGGAAGAACTTAATTTGCCTTGCTAAAAAGCCAATGAGAAGCTTCCTTGCACAAATAAGCTTTATGTGTTGTATATCTCAGTCAGTAGTCCAGGGATTTTGAATTATATATAAGTAGTATATAAGTGTCAACCCTCCCTTAGGCATTTTAAGAGACATTTGTACAGGTAACTGTGAAAATATGATTTACTTTCATGGAAATGTAACGTGAGTTTTCTGAAACTTATCTAGAGATAATTTGATCCCAAACTATTTAAAGTATAATTTCACGGCAACATTGTAACAAAAGAGATGCACAGACGTTATGGAGCTCAAAAGTCATGAAGTCTCCAAGTTGAGTGGCATATGCTTTAAATCATATTGAAATGCTTGGAGGCACCGGTGCGCCACTCTCACAGAACCTTCTGGAGACTCGCTTGACAGTATCTGCCTGTCCATCATTCACAGAGGCTTCTCAGTCACAGATGTTTTACACAGCCTATGAGATGTTTGAAGGACATAGAAAGCGTAAGTCCACATGGTTCTCTCCCTCCAGGCCTGGAAGGACCCGTTTCTTTCACGCATGCAACCTTCATGCCTTGCATGCTTTTACCATCTCAAGTAGTGCCCAGGTACAACCAAACTATGAGCACAGTGCTAATTTCACAAAAATAACTTTTGTAGCCACCAAAGTTTTATACATATTATTTATTTTTTTAATGTCAATGTTTATGACCACATTTTGTTTACATACTGTACATGTGTTGTTAAGTTGTACACAGGAGCATTACTTGATCTGGCTAAGCTTTCATGGCTCATATGGGTCCATTGAAAGAGTGAAGTTGCATGCTTGCACACATGGGGACTTCTCTCTGTTGCTGAAGTGTGTTTTGTATGATTCTTAAATTGTCTGAAACATATTTTTGGTACTCAAGATCAGTTCTGTATCAGATTGGTAATGTTAATTATTTTTGCCTGTTGCTCTTCATGTTGTCATACTGTATGTGTCCAAACCTCCAAATATCACACTTGTTACCTAACAGAGAGGGGTCCCCTGCACATTTCATCAGCCCAGTATCATGCTTTTGATATGCAAGAATATTTCAAAGATCATGCTGTGCCTCATTTATAATGGTCATCACTCATGCATACATGTCCAGTGCACTTAACTTGGCTTTCTCAAGTTATTTACTGTATTTAAAAGATGGTTTCACTTTAGTATGAATGTACATGATTTATGATGATCGATGGTTAGGTAGACAGGATATATGAACACATGGGTGAGTATATTGATTGGTGGAGAAATTGTTGATAGACTGATAGATGGGTTTATGTATAGACAGAAATTTGGGAGGGTAGATGGGTCAATTGAAGAATATGTGACTAGAGGTGTAGATATTTGATGGGTGCATGAATGTATAGACAAAAATGGGTGGGAAGGTAGATAATGAGTAGATTGATAGAGTTGGGTGGGTAAACTGAAAAATAGATGAATGGATAGATAGGTGTGTAGGTAGAGATAAGTGGGTAGATATATATTTTAGGTTGTTTGGGTGGGTAGATTAATTAGTAAATGGCTGCTGGATAAATGGATAAGTTGAAAATAGATGTTTGGGTAGACAGTTATGTGGTTGAGTTGATGTTTAGACAGATGCATGAGGTGGTTGGGTGGATTTATGGATATGGAGACAGGTGATTATATAGATGGTATAGATAAAAAGGTAGACATGAATAGATGGATTAGATTGGGTAAACAGTAGAGAAATGGATAGTTGAGTAGGTAGATGGTGTAGACAGTGATGGGTGGGTAGATAGATGAGTAGATGAATCAAAAAGTGGGTAAACAGCTATGTGGTTGGGTTTACAGTCAGAAAGATGGGTGGGTAGACAGCTAGATGGATGGCTGGATGGATATATGTGTAGACAGTTGGGTGGCTAGATGGGTCTCAAAATGCATAGAAAAAAAGTACTTTTCTAAGTTATGGACCAAAATAGAAACTCTATTTGTGAACCCATTACGGAAAGAGTAATGCTCTAAATGCCAAGCCGGCTAAATGAGCACTATAGATAAAAGTGGGTGGGTAGCTGAGTAGGTAGATGGATGTTATACAGAGATGAATGGGTTGATGGATAAATGAGTAGACTGGTACGACTGGGTAGATAGAAGAGTGAAAAAATGGGTGAGTAGATAGTTTTATACAGCTAGATTGTTGGGTAAATGGATAGCTATGTAAAAGGATAGATTGGTGATCATACAGATGGTATAGACAGAGATGGGTGGGTAAATGTGAAGATCTATGGGTAGGTAGATACACATGAGTAGGTTGATTGAGTAAACTGATGGATGGGTAGATGGATAAATTGAAAAATAGATGGGTGGGTAGACAAATGGATACTTGAGTAGGTGGATGGTGTAGACAGTGATTGATGTGGTTTTGTGTATAGACAAAAAGGTGGGTGGGTAGACAGCTAGATGGTTGGGTGGATGGATATATGTGTAGACAGTTGGGTGGGTAGATAGGCCTCAAAATGCATAGGAAGTACTTTTCTAAGTTATGGACCAAAATAGGAACTCTATTCGTGAACCCATCACGGAAAAAGTAACGCTCTAAATGCCAAGCCGGCTAAATGAGCACTGTTCAGTCACTGAGAAGCAGACCGGAGCTTAACACAGAGCTTACACAGACCAGTAGCCCGCCCTAGTTGGTGAAAGAAAGCTTTCTTTTGCTCTGTTGCCCTGGAATCCCTATAGATCGAGGGCTCGGCGTCTAGCCCAGTTGGCACAGACAGCAGTGAAGGCCTCGCCCTGCCAAACCCCGTCTGCCACTTCTCATCTCCTCAAGCTGGCTGCCAAGAGACATGATTTGAGCATCAGCTCTGGCAGCCAGACACACGCTGCATACGCTGTCACACCACTATCACTTCATAAACACGCTCACAAACAGACCTTTCCCAAATTGTAGATCTGTTTTCTGTCTTCAGAATTTTTCCCCATTTGCCTTGTTGCATTTCAGTACTTATAATAGAGACCACACAGCAAGATAAATGGGGGGAAAACATGATCAGTTAATTAGCCTGACATTACAAACCATTTAGACTATGAATGAGAAATTCATTTCACTGAAAATGTACTCGACCTCTTCCGTCATCTAAAGGGGGTAAGGTCTGTTCTGAATAGGCATTATCTGTAATGACTGGTACTTCAGTTTGAAGTGTCCTACTCCTGTCTGTGATTAACTGGTTTCTACCTCACTGTAGCTGCTGAAGGGGCTCAGCCGGTGGCCACAGTAAATCCACCTGTGCTGACAATCCAACAGGGCCAGCGGGCAGAGTTCCGCTGCACAGTGACTGGTAACCCCACCCCTGCTGTGGAATGGATAGGTGAGCCAATCTACATTTGAGCATTTAAGTTCATATATTAATTTGTGGTCAAGTAGGACATGTTTGACATCTTACGTTGGTTCTAGATCAACATTTCTGCAAAAACCCAAAGAAGACCCTTAAGAAAAAGAAGTAGCATACTTTTAAAAAAAACATACTTATTATGGAAACACATCTTCGGAACACAATTTAGGATATTTTGGATGAAATCCGACCCTGCATAGACCCTGTGTTAAGGTTTTTTTTTTTTTTTTTTTTTTTGTCAGGAGGTTCTGGTAAACGAATCAGCTCAAAAGCTGTCATTCGTAACGGGCTGCTGACCATCCCATCTGTGGATCGATCGGATGAGGGCGAGTACATCTGCAAAGCCCTGAACACACATGGCGAGCACACAGCCCGAGGAGTTCTTCATGTTCAAAGTACATGTCCGACACCAGAATACTTCAAGATTTACAGTTTAACAAGCTCCCGAAGCTGACAAGTGAGTTCTCCTTTGCTTTGTAACTGATGTTTTAGGTACAAGTCAACCTCATGGTCTGCCCCACGTACAAGTGAGCCCTCCACGGGTGGAAATTCATGAGGGTGAGACTTTACGGTTGTACTGCAGGGCTGTTGGCAGTTCCACCCCTGCTCTCACATGGAAGAAAAGAGGTGGTTCACTGCCACCACAGGTGAGGAAAAACTATTTCTCCTTTTGTCATTCATTCTGTTACTCAATCAGGGTTTGGTGATATTTTGCCTGTTTTTGCCTCCTTTGAGTTTTTCTTTCTGTTTCATCCCGTGTCTTGGTGTTTGTTCAGGCAATTCCTTCTCACGGTTTCCATCAGTTTAAAAGCAACAGTCTCGATGTGTTACAGAGACGTATTGAGGAGCTACAGGTCTGTCCATCTGTCTGATGTCTGTCACACGCGTCCCATCCCACCTGTCTCGCTTCACTCACCCTCACCAAAATCTATGTGAACTAAATGCATGATTCGTTTAATCATTCACGTGACATCCATTTGATTTTTAGCCAAAAAAGATTACTTTTGTGAGTACAAACAATAGTTCGTTTGCTCAGTTTTCAGTTTGCTCTGATAAACAGGTGTGCTGGTTTTAGTTATCAAAGAGTATGTACAGTGTGGTGCAAAAGTCTACATTGTTTTCCCAAAAAATAGAAATTTGCTAAATTTACTCACTCTTAGGACTTCTGAGATGTAGATGAGTTTGTTTCTTCATCAAAACAGATTTGGAGAAATTTAGCATTACATTACTTGCAAATCAATTAATCATCTGTGGTGAATGGGTTTCGTCAGAATGAAAGTCCAAACAGTTCACAATAATCTATCATTAAGACATTTTTATGGTTCAAGCATGTGGCGCTGAAACCCTATTGTAATTGTTAGAATGGTGACAGATCAGTGGTCTCCTCATAAAACTGATCTTGCAGACCAAACTGTAAGTTGTAGAGACTTGAAACTTGGAGGTATGGTAGTACTCACATCGCCGTTAACGTCACCAAGGCTCGCCCCAATCAGCCTGAGGGGGCTGTACAGCGATCGAAAGTACAAAATCCCTCATAAGTCCTAAACCTTCAGTCGAGGCTCAAGAGTCTTATGTTGTTGGAATCCTTGGTTCCTGCGGGGTAATTTTGGAATTTTTGCGAAACCTATTACGAACTAGTCCTAGGTTTTTCGCCGATCGGAACCAAACCAGTGCAGAAAGATCCTTTGGAGAGCGAATATCAATTATTAACAAAAAAAGTCTTCCTTTCAACTCACCATCGCAAAGGGATGTCAAAATGTTTGAAAGGAGCAGAGCCACTTTTAGTAAAATGCCTATAGACGTTTTTCCTGAACACGGAAGTAAGTCCGACTCTTAACTGAAAGAATGCTTTGCATTTCCGGTCTGCATTGTTTCTAGTCAAATTAGGGTATATTCCGAGTTAATAAACTAATGTTAAACCTATTAAAATGTTTTTAAAAAGCACATGGCTCCATAGCGCCATCACTTGGCAATGTCGCAATGACCGTCATTTGTCAGTGCCTCACTTTAATGAGTGTGTAGATGACACGAAGCAGCGGACGTTAGCTACATTAAAAACAGATGGACGCTATTTGAACAGGTTCCTATGGAAACCGGAACAGAAAAGCATTCAATCTGACGTTAGAATTCGTAATGGCGGCGCTCATCGTTTACTCAGGAAAAAGGTCTATAACTCCTGAACAGAATGAGATATCTTTGCCAAACTCAGAACACTTATGTAAGAGCTCATTCTGAGGTTGCAGTACAAAAATTGTTTTGTTAAATGATTGAGATGATGTCCTACTTTTGCAAACTTTTTTTCTGGAATAAATCACTGCAGTACAATTCTCTGGATTCTCTAGGTCAATATTTATTTTTAAAAAAATGTAAATGAGGGTCGTTTAAAAAAATGGGCCTGTCCGAATTACTCAAAATCATATAAATCCTAAAGGAAAACTCAAAACTTCACAAAACCTGGTGAGCAGGTAGTTCTAAACAAAACAAAACAAAACATAATGTTTCTATGGTAAATTAACTGTACCTCTATCCATATTATTGCTTTCTCCAGTGAAATAGTCTTCTCCAGTGATAATAGATCTGAATCAGATCAAGCACTAATTGCAAGCAAAAACAGTTATAATATGTGGATTTTGATGTGAGAGGACAAGAAGGGATGGAACTTTATAACTAAAGGAAGTGTTATTATGGATTATATTTTGGCTTTAACTGACAATTTAACGTTAATGCCGTAATGCTGGTCTGTGCCTTGCAAATGTGCAGCTTTTCATTTCACAAGCCGTTAATTGATAGACTGGAGGTGTGGGGATTATTGTGATGTTTTTATCAGCTGTTTGGACTGTCATTCCGGCGGCACCTATTCACTACAGAGGATCCATTAGTGAGAAAAAGTATTTAAATAAGAAATATGGCAAAATAAATAGCCAAACAGAAGCAGTTTCACTGGTGGACCCATATTTGAACCCCACTGTACATGTTATTGCACTGTTAGATTTGGGTTATTCGAGATATGAGAAATGGCCGTCCCGTCCCATGCTGCTGGAGGGCTTTGGTGTCTTGCGTACCTTGTGTCTTTGTGGACTGGTTTGTTCTGCCTGAGAGCATCGCTGCATTGTGTCAGCTTTTCCCAGGGTGTGCTCTGGTCTGCCGTGCGGCCATGCAGAAATTCTGTGTGCTCTAGCAAACGGGCCGCTTTGAAAATTTGTGAATGGTTTCAAACACTCATTCAACCAAGCCTGCCCCATCCCGGCTCTACTGCCACCACGCTTCAGTTGATCAGAGTTAAGCAGCTTTACTCCTGGATAAAAAAAAAATATCACACCCTCCCTTCTGAATACAGTCGTGTTTTCCTTTGCAGATTGTACACTACAGATGTAACTTACAGTTTAAGAGTTTCTTTGCTTATGTGTACAACTATTGTCGAAAATTTGACATCATAGTTGTGCTAATCGCATTCATGAATCGCCATCATCTATAAGAAATTCTAAATATGTTCACATTTTACGTTTTACAGGCTTGGATGTCTCTAGATGTAGGATTTACTGTAGATAAATGTTGTGTAGTCACTAGCTGCTTTAACTGTCCACTGTCACTATATGTCTCGTTGTGTGAAATAATCACTGTCACCAATGCAATTAATCAATTACAGGTAATTGCAGGTTAATCATCTGCTAATATAGACCTGTAGCACCATAAATGTAACACCAATGATTAATAACCAGGGGTGCACATAAGTTTTTCAGTCTGGTTTTCATGAGAGCACCTGGAGATTTGGTCTGGTGCTCACGCTGCATATAGTGTGACCCATTAACTATTACTATAAGTGAACAAAACTCGCATATTTTGCTGATTATTGCTAATGAAAATGGTCAATTATCATCATGTTTTGGGCTGAACTAATAAGTCGGACGGGAAAAAACATTTGGTTTACTATAGACTGCAAAAAGTTAGAACAAATCAAGGAGAAGAATGTTTGTGCCAGACTGAACCAGGTTTTTCAGGGCAACAATATTTGACAACATTTGTGTTTGTTCTTATCATTTTCAGTCAGGTAGGTGAAATATTAGGCTAATATCTTAATTAATACTGCTCGTACCACCAATGTTGTGCCCTTTCCTGCTTACCAAGTCTTTCTCTGTATGATTTAGCATCTTCCGCATGTTTTTCCGTGGTTTAGACAGCATAAATTCGCAAAACAACGTATTCAGGGGTACATTAACCATAAAATCCATGCTGTTGTTTAGATCTGAATATCGCCAATATGGCTGCGCATCACGGTAACTGACCAAATCGAGATCTTAAATGTTAATTGTGCAATAACAGCTGTCAACCATGTCAGTACGCCCAGTGGATTTTTATATTTTGGTCATGTGCGCGCATCTGCGCTCCACTTATGTGCACCCCTGTGAATAACAATCACTTATGAGGCATACAAATTGCACTGTGTCTTAACCAGACGCAACACAAAAAGTCTCAAGTGTAAATAAGCAACCTTTGCATTTTGTGAGCCATTTGGTTTGTCCGCCATTTTGCGCAAGGTAGTCCTTCCAGAACGGAAACTTTTTGAAAACAAGTAGCATATCTCATGTATATTAATTATCAAAATAACCAAAATGTGTTTATGAACAATTTTGTTGCGTCACATCGCACTTTTGCGTTCAGTTTGTCACTAGTCTTGGTTGAGATACGGTGGTAGCCTCATAACAAAAATCACTAAAATCATAAATGACTAAAATGATAAACTGTACTTAATTTTTTAAAAGTTTATTTGCAGGTGTTGCTGTATATTAATGTATTTAAACTTTTATTTATTGTAAGTCTTGTCAAGGCAAGGTAAGTAAATGTTAATGCTGTTGTTTATCCTGCTCACCCAACTCACTTGATGCTCACAAAAAGTCAAGCCAATTTATTTAGCACTTTTTACAATGAATATTATTTCAAAGCAGATATGTGATCCTGGACCACAAAACCAGACTTAAGTAGCACCGGTGTGTTTGTAGAAATAGGCAAAAATATATTGTATGGGTCAAAATTATTGATTTTTCTTTTCCTACTGTAAATATTTCAAAACTTTTGATTAGTAACATTCATTGCTAAGAACTTTAAAGGCTATTTTCTCAGTATTTTAATTTTTTTTGCACCCTTAGATTCCAGATTTTCAAATAGTTGTATCTCAGCCCAATATTGTCATATCCTAACAAACCATACATCAATAGAAAGCGTATTTATTCAGATTTCAAATTGTGCATAAATCTCTTATGACTGGTTTTGTGGTCCTGGGTCACATATATTTCAGCAAAAATGCCTTAGATTCCATTTACAATAACTAAAAATGTTTCTCATAAACCCTTATATCCATATTTTTCTCAGGCCCGCAT
Source organism: Garra rufa (assembly GCF_049309525.1). Taxonomy (NCBI): domain Eukaryota; kingdom Metazoa; phylum Chordata; class Actinopteri; order Cypriniformes; family Cyprinidae; genus Garra; species Garra rufa. The sequence continues at coordinate 25,685,499 of NC_133378.1, read as the reverse complement.
GGAGCGCACTGACATTGGCACTCTCCTCGTACCTAATATCAGGTCGTCTGATGCAGGCACATATCTCTGTGTTGGAACCAACACTGCTGGTTCTTCTGAAGCTCCTATCGAGGTCTTTGTCAAAAGAGGTGAGGCAAGTCCTTCAACGTTAGGCTAGTATTTTTAGGATATAATTGTAATATTGTTCTGTCATGGTGACCAGGAGAAATCGTCCCCTCCGGAGTCACCATCCAGCCCTCTATTGCTTCTGTAATGGAGGGAGAGACTCTAGATCTCAATTGCGTCGTCCCAGGAAGCTCTCCAGCATCTGTCAAATGGAGCAGAGCAGGCGGGCTGCTGTCATCCAATCATCAGGTTTTATCTCGGTCCATTATAACGCATATTTGATTTACGTGAAGTATGTATGACAGATTTTTGAGCCGAGTGTTAAATATATGATCTATATGTATGTTTGACTCAGGTTTTGGGAACTCAGCTGCGGATCCTGCAGGCCTCTGCAGATGACACTGGAGAATATATCTGTCAGGTGGAGGACGGCTCATTCCCCCGTCAGGCTTCTGTATCTGTGTCTGTGACGTCCAGCTCTTCCCGTAAGTCCCCTACATTGATAAGAAACAGAAAAGTATCAGGGATTTGTTTTTCCCCAAAATGGTGTCCATTTTATGTCAAACACTAACTGAATTATTGAAATGAACATTTAAATGTGCAAAAACATCAAAATATCTGCTAGATGTTAATTATAAATAATTGAGCAATGCCTATGTTACATTGCTCTCTCTTCTTTCGCTATAATTGTTTCCTTTTAAAAGTGTTTTCTTCACTTTCTATGATTTTAGGGCAGTTTTTTTCATCTTAAAGGAACACTCCACTTTTTTTGGAAATAGGCTCATTCTCCAACTCCCCCCGAGTTAATAAGTTGAGTTTTACCGTTTTGAAATCCATTCAGCCGTTCTCCTGTTCTGGCGATATCACTTTTAGCATAGCTTAGCATAGATCATTGAATCCTATTAGACCAATAGCATCACGTTCAAAAATGACCAACGAGTTTCGATATTTGTCCTATTTAAAACTTGACTCTTCTGTAGTTATATCGTGTACTAAGACCGGTGGAATTTTAAATACAACAAATATGGAAACTCGTTGGTCATTTTTGAATGCGATGCTATTGGTCTAATAGGATTCAATGATCTATGCTAAGCTATGCTAAAAGTGATATCGCCAGAACAGGAGAACGGCTGAATGGATTTCAAAACGGTAAAAATCAACTTATTAACTCGGGGGGGGGGGGGGGGGGGAGTTGGAGAATGAGCCTATTTCCAAAAAAAGTGGAGTGTTCCTTTAAGCCCTATTGGAATGGTAATTGTTTATCATGGAGACATTTATATTGAACACCATTTTTTCTAAACATTAATAGAAATATATTTGTATGGCTTCTCAGTGATAAAACTAATGCGATCTGATGATGATTTATATACAGTAGAGCAAGTTTTGTGATCAGTGGTCAGCGATATTTTCAACATTTAATTATGTCTTATTTAATAATAGGAAAACTGACATGCAGTGATTTGTTTTGTGTTGTATCTGTTGTAAATGTGTTGTAAAAAAAAAGTTAGTCTACTAGTCAAAAGTTTTTAAACAGTAAGATTTTTTTTTTATGTTTTTAAAGAAGTCTCTTTTGCTCACCAAGCCTGCATTTATTTGTTCCCAAGTACAGCAAAAACAGTACATTTTGAAATATATATTTTTTAATTTAAATAACTGTTTTCTATTTGAATATATTTTAAAATGTAATTTATTCCTGTGATTTCAAAGCTGTTAAATTTTTAGTATCATTACTCCAGTCTTCAGTGTCACATGATCCCACAGAAATCATTCTAATATTCTGATTTGCTGCTCAAAAAACATTTATTATGGGGGGGCGCTGCTGAGGTCCGCATGGAGTAGACGCGTTTCATCGAGCTCCTCCACGCCAAGTTTTTCAAATTAGTTGTCGTCTTCATTTTTATTTTGTATACCTGTGCTGTGAACTGTTACTTAACTTGTGTAACACTTGATCTACACTTTGATACGCGAAAATGCCTCTAAAATCAGCGAAAGCCTCGAAAAGCCCTGATCAGCCATCACCTAGCCGCAAAGCAGCTAACGTTAATCCTGCTGCTAGTCAAGCAACCACCGACGACGATGTGCCACTAATTTGGGAAAAGATATCAAACAAGATTCTTTCAACTATAAACAAAAGATTCGATAAGTTTGAGGAAGACTTCCGATCTCTACAGACGTCGGTACGGGAATTTGCGGAGAGAGTGGAAACTGTCGAAGGACAGTCACGGGACCACGATGGCCGACTGTGTGCTGTCGAAGCGGCTTTGACTGACTTACAGAAAACTAATAAAACCCTCAAAGCGAAGGTCAATGACTTAGAAGGGCGATCGCGACGTAACAATATTAAAATAATTGGTATCCCTGAGGGGGAGGAGAAAGGGCGACCGACTGAATTTGTTGCAGCATTGATCCCTAAACTACTCGGCGAATCTCACTTTCAAGAACCGTTGGTAATCGACCGTGCTCATCGTGCTCTCAAACCAAGACCACCAGAGGGAGAGAGGCCCCGCATCATAATTGCACGAGTGCATTTCTTTCAAGTAAAGGAATTAATTCTAAGGCTTCGTCGGGATCGCACCCTGGATTACAACGGCCACCAGGTCTATATCTTTCCAGATTATACCGCAGAAGTGATGGAGCAGCGAAGGGCATTCGGTGACGTGATGCGTGAGCTGAGGGAGTTAAAGGTGACACACAGCCTCCGCTTCCCTGCGCGTCTCCGGGTTCAGCACGATGGACAGTTCAAGACCTTCACTGACCCTGCAGAGGCTACCAAATTTGTGGGGACCAGGCTGAGGCAGGAGTAGAGGGATATGTGCAACACTGGTATCACATTTAACAACTATTGATATTCTATTGTTTGTGTTTCATTAAGAGACCATACAAAACATTTACGTGGACGACGCAACTGTTAATCGTTCTAGAACTTGAAATGTCGTTAACTTGGATGTGGAGTTGAGCGGGACCGCCGGTATCGTAAGAGACTGGAGTTGGATCCTATTATTACTCGCATGCAAGTAGTGTTCTCTGGTCGAAGAGGGGACGAAGTGCTTCATTTCGGGGAAGCCAGATGTGGGAGGGGGTGGGTTGACTTTGTTCTAAGTCCTGAAGAGTTCAACATGTCGATGTGTTTTTTTTTTTTTTTCTCTCTTTTTTTTTTTTTTTTTTTTCTTTTCTCTGGAGTGCCTCGTTTCAATGTTTTATTTTATCTTTAATTGTTCCAGGTATTGATGACTAATAGTAATGGGGAAGCTATTACATTGGCTTCTTGGAATGTAAGAGGGCTTGGTCATGTAATTAAAAGGAGTAGGGTGTTTGCACACTTGAAATCACTTAAAGGAGAACTCCGGTGTGATTTTGACCTAAAGTGTATTGAATCATGATACCGAGTGTAAACGTACCTTGCATATCTCATCTCGTCTTGTCCACTGCTGTCCGAAATCTGGGGTCAGTTAGCCGATGCTCACAACAGCTTGTCAATGATATTCAATCGGGCATCGAAGGAGCCATGTAAATAAATCACTGTTTTACGCCATTTACGAGGCACAAAGTAGCTCCAGACTTCATTGGTAGACTTCCAAGGGCCCTGACATTTAAAACGAGACATTGAGAACTTAGAAAAAGCACCGGTAGTTTATTTACAAGTAGATTTATACAGACAGTAACCGCAATAAGTTTAGCTGCCGCCGCCATCTTAAATGTAGTCACGATAAGTCGAGTGTCGAGCACCAAGGAAACTACAACCTGGTACGTTGATAAGCTGATAAATTCCTTGGTGATCGACACTCGACTTATCGTGACTACATTTAAGATGGCGGCGGCCGCTAAACTTCTTGCCGTTACTGTCTGTATAAATCTACTTGTAAATAAACTACCGGTGCTTTTTCTAAGTTCTCAATGTCTCGTTTTAAATGTCAGGGCCCTTGGAAGTCTACCAATGAAGTCTGGAGCTACTTTGTGCCTCGTAAATGGCGTAAAACAGTGATTTATTTACATGGCTCCTTCGATGCCCGATTGAATATCATTGACAAGCTGTTGTGAGCATCGGCTAACTGACCCCAGATTTCGGACAGCAGTGGACAAGACGAGATGAGATATGCAAGGTACGTTTACACTCGGTATCATGATTCAATACACTTTAGGTCAAAATCACACCGGAGTTCTCCTTTAAGGCTGATATAATATTTCTTCAAGAAACTCATCTTAGTGTAACTCATCAATGCAGACTCAGAACTAATTGGATATCTCAGGTTTACCAGGCCTCATTCAGTTCCAAAGCAAGAGGTGTAGCTATTCTTTTTCGTAAGAATGTTCTTTTTCGACTTTCATCAATGGTTGCTGATCCTCAGGGAAGATATATAATGGTATCTGGACATATAAATGATCTCCCTATAACTTTGCTAAATATATATGGTCCCAATTTTGATGATTCTGAATTTTTTCGAAAAATCTTTAGCATAATTCCAGATGTAAACTCTACAAACCTTATAATAGGTGGTGATTTCAATTGTTACTTAGATCCCTATATGGATAGACTTTCCTCAAAACCACCACCTACAGTTACTTCAACACAAACACTTCACAATTTAATCAAATCTAGAAATCTGGTTGATATTTGGAGACTCCAGCATCCAACAGATAGAGATTACTCATTTTACTCTCATGTTCACAAATCATACACTAGAATAGATTATTTTTTGGTAACGTCTGAATTGATTTCTAACATTAGTAATACTAAATATCATAATATAATAATATCCGATCATAGCCCAGTTACACTAAATCTTGAAAGTATTTTGCCAAAGCGAAATTACTGTTGGCGTTTCAACCCAATGTTAATCAAAGATTCAATTTTTATATCATACTTAAATGAAAAAATGGATGAGTTTTTTACAACTAACGACAATGAAGAGGTCTCAGATTCAGTTCTATGGGATACTTTTAAGGTTGTAATGCGAGGTCATATCATATCATTTGAATCTTCCAAAAAACGTGCTCTGAATACTCGGCTTCGGGAAATAGAGAAAACACTACCAGTATACGAACAAGCATATAGAGTGTCACTGTCAAAGGGTGATTATAATAAAATTTTAAAATTAAAGTATGAGTATAATTCTATCCTGAATAGACAAATAAGTAACCTTCTCCTCAAACTTAAACAGAAAAATTTTGAGCTGGGGGATAAACCTGGAAGGTTGCTTGCAAGACAATTGAGGGGAGAACAAGCCAAGAAGGCAATTCATATGATAAAATCAAAAACGGGTAGTTTAATAACTAATCCAAAGGAAATAAATGAGTGTTTTAGGGAATTTTATTCTGAATTATATACCTCTAAAGTAAAAGATACAGAATCTAATTATGATAGTTTTTTTTCAAAATTAAGTCTTCCAAAACTAAGTGAATCTTCTAGGTCTGAGCTAGAATCTGAACTCTCAACTGAAGAATTATTAAAGGCAATTCATGCTTTTCCATCAGGAAAAGCTGCTGGTCCGGATGGGTTCGGCTCTGAATTTTTTAAAGCTTTCAGTAAGAAACTGGCCCCTTATATGCTGAGAATGCTACAACATTCAATCCAGAAGAATACACTTCCCGATTCTCTATATGATGCAAATATCTGTTTAGTTTTGAAAAAAGGGAAACCTGAGATCGATCCAGCTAATTATAGACCCATTGCCCTCCTAAATTTTGACCAAAAAGTGTTGACTAAAATATTGGCATCCAGGTTAGCACAACACATCTCAACAATTATTCATCCTGACCAAACTGGATTTATTCCAGGAAGGTTTTCATTCAGTAATGTCCGCCTACTACTTAATATTTTATATTCAAATCGTCAGTTTGCTAACAATACTGCTGCTGTTATTTCACTAGATGCTCAAAAAGCCTTCGATCAGATTGAATGGCCATACATGTTTGAAGCGCTAAAACAGTTTGGATTTGGGGATAGATTTATCAACTGGATAAAAATTGTTTATCTCCGTCCGTCTTCATCTGTCCTGACTAATGGTATAAGATCCAGCTCTTTTAAACTTCAGCGGGGTGTACGACAGGGTGATCCCTTATCACCTCTTCTTTTTAACATTGCACTTGAGCCATTAGCTGTAGGAATCAGAACCCATCCACATATTCATGGCATTACTCTGGGCAATGCTGAAAGTTTGATCAGTTTATATGCTGACGATCTTTTATTATATGTTATGGATCCTGTTGTTTCTGTCCCTAAAATTTTAAATTACATTGACACTTTTAGTAAACTGTCAGGATACTCAATTAATTGGAATAAAAGTGAATTTATGCCCCTAACAAATAACTTAAGCGATACCTTTTTGAATAATATACCATTTAAAATAGTGAAGGATCGCTTCACATATCTTGGCCTGAAAATTCCAAAGAACCCCAAAGATTTGTTTAGATTAAATTTTTTAGACATGATTAATACAGTCAAATTTAACTTTGAAAGCTGGAAACTGCTCCCTTTATCATTAATTGGCCGTGTGAATGTGATAAAGATGGTTGTTCTTCCTAAGTTTTTATATCTCTTCCAAAATCTTCCAATTTATTTACCAGCTACTTTTTTTAAACAGCTCGATTCAGTTATTCTTTCATTTGTATGGAACTATAAAACACCTCGCATAGCAAAAGCCCACTTGCAAAAATCTACTGATTGTGGAGGTCTTGGTCTGCCCATTTTTAAGCACTATTATTGGGCAGCAAATGCCAGGGCTCTCACTTTTTGGCAGAGGGGCATCCTAGATGATATGACATCTGAGACCTCTCCATTATGGGTTTGTGCAGAGGCTTTGTCGGTGCCAGAGTCCTCTCTCCCAGCTTTGCTTTTTACGGAGTGTAAATCTCTCAATAACCTAGGATGCAGTAATTTTGTGTTGAAAAATTCTTTAAAGATTTTGAACCAGATAAATAAATCTTATAATTTACCAAAAGTCTCCGCCAATACACCAATATCATGCAATCACTCGTTTAAGCCTTCTCAGATTGATGGTGCTTTTTCAGGATGGAGGAAAAGAGGTTTATGCTGTATAGGAGATCTCTATATAGATGGTAATTTTGCATCTTTTTCGCAACTTAAAAGTAAGTTTACAATCCCACAGTCTCACTTTTTCCGTTATTTGCAAATTAGAAATTATGTAAAGGAAAATATTCCACAATTTGTAAATAAACCTGAAAATCATACTATTCACAATCTCTTATCCTCTAATCCTGAAACCAAACATTTGGTATCTTGCTTTATTCGTGTTTTTGCAACAGCGGTATGTACTAAGCGTCTTGAAGCAGTCTGGTCCACTGAATTGAATGATAAAGTGACGGATGAGACATGGAAAGAAGCCTTGTTGAGAATAAAGAGTTGTTCTGTAAATTCAAGATATAAATTAATCCAGTTCAAAGTTATACATCGTCTTCATTATTCCAAAACTAGATTAAATAAAATATTTCCCTCTATATCTTCTCAATGTGATCGATGCAGTAGGGAGGAGGGGACTCTGGCACATTTATTTTGGTTTTGTCCTATTTTGTATGTTTTCTGGTCTAACATCTTTGAAATGTTTTCTAGTGCTTACAAAATTAATATTCAACCTGACCACAATCTGGCTATTTTTGGCTACTCTGTTGTAATGGATGCTCTTCCTCATACTCACCAACAGGCTCTAATGGTAGGCATGATTGCAGCCAAAAAAGTTATATTACTCAATTGGAAATCTCCACAAGCTCCTTGTTTTCAGAGATGGTTGAACGAGATGCTCTACATTATTCAAATGGAACAGTTACGTTTTGGTGAGCTTTCCTCACAGAAAAAATTTGAAGCCACGTGGGGACCTTTCTTGAGATTCTTGGAAATGTAATTTTTGTATTCTGTTAATCCCCTCTTCTAATTTGTTTTTTATGTATGTATATATATGTGTATATACTTTAAAATTCTGTTGTATATATTTGTTAATTGAGGCTGTCCAGTTTTTTTTTTTTTTTTTTTTTTCTTTCTTTCTTTTGCAGTTGTATTTGCATTTGTGTCTGTTAAACTTCTAAAATTTAAATAAAATATAAAAAAAAAAAAAAAAAAAAAACATTTATTATTATTATTATTATTTTGAAAACATCTGAGTTAAATTTTTTCAGGTTTCTTTGATGAATTGAACAGCATTTGAACAGCATTTTTCTAAAATAGAAATCTTTTGTAACATTCTAAATGTCTTTAACATCATTTTTGATCAATTTAAAGCATCCTTGTGAAATTTTAGCTTTGATCACAGAAATAAATTACATTTTAAAATATATTAAAAAAGAAAGCAGTTATTTTAAATAGTTAAAATATTAAATATTACTGCTTTTGCTATATTTTGGATCAATTAATTGCAGGCTTGGTGAGTACAAGAGACTTCAAAAACATTAAAAATCTTGACTAATAGTGTATTTCAAAATGGAGTTTATTTCTGTAATTGCAAAGCACCAACTATTCCAGTATTCAGTGTCACATGATCCTTCAGAAATTTGATTAGATTCTCAAAAAAAAAAATGCTTATTGCTTATTGTTAAAACGTTTGACTGGTAGTGTACGTTAAAGCAACCTTTTATTTACATAAGATAACATTTGACCTGGCTGATTGGTTATCTAGTAAAATGATTATTGCTGCAAGCCCATTTATATTAATGCACTACATTTTTTTATTGCATACCACCAATTTTAATGTGGCTGGGTGTTTTTAATGCAGGTGGTGGGAGAAAAACACCAACATTCTGGATTCACAATACAATAAGATCACAGACTAGCTCCTGGAAATGTTGAAAATTTTCTTATATGATCACGAGAAAAACACTGAATATGGCTAAAAATGACTACAGAATTGATGAAAACAGAACTAATATGACAAGTGTTCACTACAGAAGCACTAAACCCATAACTAGTTCAAAAATCAGAAGCACTACATAGACAGATTTTTCCACTACGTTTTAAATGTCTGGCATATTTTTGCAACTTTCAATGCCATTTTTTAGCCCAAGTTCTGTTTAATTCCTAATTTGCCTGGGCCTAAACCTGTGCTCAACATGTGTGCCCACTATGTTTTGTGGTCTGATTTTGGAGTAGGCCTCCAGAGCCCTATTATCTCCATTGAGCCCCACAGTGCAGCAGTGAAGCAGGGCGATTCAGCGAGCTTCAAGTGCAGGGTCCACAGCGGAGCCCAGCCAGTGCGCTTGGAGTGGAAACCCACCAACAACCTGCCTCTGCCAGGTACACTGCTGCAATACACTTTCATGTGAGTGTACTTAATATAATACCTGAATAGAAATAATTCATATTCTTTTTATTTATTCTGTAGACAATGTGAAGATTGGTCCTGAAAATTCAGTCATGACTATTACCAATGCTCAAGCCAAAAACCAGGGCACCTATCGCTGTGTGGCCAGCAACCTGTTCGGAATGACTCACAGTATTGCGTCACTCATTGTGAGAGGTAAACCAGCTCAGAAACAATCATTAATTGTTTCCATTTTATGTTTCAGATACTTTTTTTTTTTTGCTTCATCCTATTCCCTATTCTAACGTTTTTGTCTGGTTTCTTTTTTTATAGAAACTCCTAAGGCTGTAGTGACCCCTGCAGGACCGGTGCGAATCAGGGTCGGCGATCCCATCAATCTTGAATGCCAGGCCGCTGGAGAACCAAGACCCTCTGTCAGATGGCACAGACTGGACAACAACCGCAAGACAATGCTGACCAGCCCTGCCCCTGCAGATTACAATGCTGTCATGCAGGTTACAGGATGTTTGTAGTCAAGCAATTGTTGATTTCACAATCATTTACCTTTATATGTTAATCAAAGTGTGTTTCATTCTGTTCAGATCTTAGTTGCACGACCTGAAGACAGTGGCACATATGTGTGCACAGCACAAAACAATCAAGGCATGACTGAAACTCGAGTAGAGGTGTTTGTTGAAGGAGGTCCTCAAGTGCCAACTATTCCCCGTGTCAGCGTACGTGAACCTATGCTAGTCGTGGTTGAGGGATCAACCGCAACACTTCATTGCGACGCCCATGGTAGGTGCCAACCGTAAGCTATGTAAGCTATAGTTATGACTGTTAAAACACAAGTCCAAATGCAAGCAGACAATATGTTTATATTAAAGAGTGTGCCTGTTTTTGTATCTTACCTAAAGGATTCCCAAAGCCTACCATCACGTGGTTTAAAGAACGGTCTTCTCTGCCTTGGAGACACAAGATTGTTGACAACAACCTGGTCTTATCTAATGTGGGCCGTCAGGACTCTGGTCAATATGTCTGCAATGCCACCAACCACATGGGCACCAGTGAAGTCACCATCATGCTGGAAGTTGACAGTGAGTTTAACTTATTCTTAGAGATGATTGTTTTATTCCTTGTATAATTTTTACATTGTTGTCCTAGAAAAATGTCCCCCAAATGTACTTTACTAACTAGAGAGAATATATTTTAAAAAACATTCATCATACATCCTTAATGGACAATCATTCCTAACATCTAGTTATCAATTACAAAATTATTATACACACATACATTGCAAAAAAAAAAAAAAATCAGATTTAGTATTTATTTAGTTTTAAATTTTTATTCAGAAAGCAAATCAAAATGTCATTAAAACATGTTAAATGTTCATAATGTCATAAGATATTCATACGATGTTATTATATTTTAGATAATTTATGTTTCATTAATTTATTATTTGATTTGTATTCTACAAATGTGACCCTGGACCAAAAAAAAAGTGAAATTAGGATTTATACATCATCTAAAGGCTGAATAAGTAAGTTTCCCATTGATGTATGATTTGTTAGGATATGACAATATTTGAAAATCTGGAATCTGAGGGTGCAAAAAAATCTAAATATTAAGAAAGTCGCCTTTAAAGTTGTTCAAATTAAGTTCTTAGCAATGCATATTACTAATTAAAATTTGTATATATTTACAGTAGGGTATTTACAAAATATCTTTACTTAATAACTTAATGATTTTTGGCATAAAAGAAAAATGTATAATTTTGACCCATACATTGTATTTTTACTACTGTTCAAAAGTTTGGTGTCAGTAAGGCTTGTAATAGTCTTTAAAGAAGTCTCTTATGCTCATCAAGGCTGCATTTATTTGATTAAATACTGAAAAGAACAGTAACATTGGAAAATGTTTTTACAATATAAAATAATGTTTTTTGTTTTAACATTCTTTAAAATAGAATTTATTCCTGTGATGAAAAGCTGAATTTTTATCAGCTGTTACTCCAGTCTTAAGTGTCACATGATCCTTCAGAAATAATTCTAATATGCTGATTTATTATTAGAATGATCAATGTTGGATAATATCAACAGTTGTGCTGCCAAATATTTTTTGGAACCTGTGATTTTTTTTTTTTTTTTTTTTTTTTTCAGGATTCTTTCATGAATAACAAGTTTAAAAAGTACAGTATTTATTCAAAATATAATTTTTTTTATAACAATGTAAATTATTTATTATTAACTTTAAATAAACTTTTAATTATTAACTTAATACATCCCTGATGAATAAAATTATTAATTTCTTAAAAAAAAAAAAAAAGAAAGAAAGAAACAAAATGTACTGACCCCAAACTTTTGAATGGTAGTGTACCTGTGCTACTTATGACTGGTTTTGTGGTCCAGGGTCACAGATGTGGATGTCCTTTTCCAAAAATGATTTTCTTATTTAGTGCTTTAGTCTTGTTTGCCAGAAAAAAACGAAACATCTATAATATAAATATAACAACTAATTTCTACATTTATAAAGATATTCAAGTCTTTAAATAATGTATCTTGTAATTTAATTTTCTTCTTACTTCATTGGTAATTTTTTTTTTGTAAGCATAAACCTCATAAATTTTTGTTAGATTTCAGTTTAAAACAAGATGGCAACATAGTAAGAAAAATACACTAAATAATTTTACATTTGTTAAAGGATTAGTTCACTTCCAGAACAAAAATTTACAGATAATTTACTCACCCCCTTGTCATCCAAGATGTTTGTGACTTTCTTTCTTCAGTCATAAGGAAATCATGTTTTTTGAGGAAAACATTTTAAATGCAGGTTAAAAGCAGCTTCAAATGGCTCTAAACGATCCCAGCCGAGGAATAAGGGTCTTATCTAGCGAAACAATTGGTTATTTTCTAAAACAAAAATGACAATTTATATACTTTTTAACCTCAAATGCTCATCTTGTCTAGCTCTGCGTGTACTCTGTGTATTCCGGTTCAAGACAGTTAGGGTAGGTTAAAAAATCACAACCCATTTTTCCCTCCAACTTCAAAATCGCCCTACATCGCTGTTTTACCTTTTTTTTGTAAAGGGCATTTGATCCTCTTTGCATGTTCACTTTGTAAACATTGGGTCGGTACTTCTACAGCGATGTAGGATTTTGAAGTTGGAGGAGAAAATGAGATGGAAATTTACTGTCTTGAATCGGAATATACAGGAATACACGCAGACTCATCGCAGAGATGAGCATTTAAGGTTAAAAAGTATATAAATTGACAACTAAAAAAAAAAACCAATCATTTCACTAGATAAGACCCTTCTTTCTCAGCTGGGATCTCAGATTAGAGCCCTTTAAAGCTGCATTTAAACTGCATTTGGGAAGTTCAAACTCGCGGGCACCAAAGAAGGCCACTATGTGGAGACAAATCCTGAAATGTTTTTCTCAAAAAACATAATTTCTTAATGACTGAAGAGAGAAAGTCATTAACATCTTGGATGACAAGGGGGTGTGTAATTTATCTGTACATTTTTGTTCCGGAAGTGAACTACTCCTTTAAAACCAGCTTCTGTCTAAATTCCTCCAAGTGTGAAACATGTTTTCCTGTTGTTGTAATGCCCTCTCACTTGAGCCAGTGGTAATTATCCAACATCCTCTAACTGACATTTCTTTGGTTGGAGCAGCCCCACCCTATGCCACTTCCTTGCCCGATGACGTGTCCGTGCGTGTGGGTGAAGTAATCCGACTGCAGTGCCTGGCCCATGGCACCCCTCCCCTGCGTTTTGAGTGGACTAAGGTCAATGGCAGCTTGCCTCCTACTTCTCAGCAGCAGGGAGGAGACCTCCAGATCAACCTAGCCAAAGAGAATGATGCTGGGACATATAAGTGTGTGGCCAGCAACAACGTTGGCAAGAGTGAAGCTCTGGCCAGAGTTTCTGTCCGATGTGAGTACTGTCAGTTTAGTATCATGCACGCGTCATGCATTCTTTCTAACTCACAAAGTGATCATCAGATAAATTCTAGCTAGTATTCAGCTTGACCTCTGACCTCTGTGTCTTGCAGCACCCCTGTCAGTGAAAGTGTCCCCACAGGTGGAGGTGAAGGCTTTGGGCAGTGCTGTGGAGTTTACCTGTGCTGCTAAAGGAGGATCTCAAGTTGAGATTGAGTGGCTGAAGGAGGGAGGAGTTCTTCCACCAAATCATCACATTAAGGATGGAGTGCTCAGGTGAGTCACATATAATATTAGCATTCACTAAAATTAAGTCAAATTTATCCGATTTACAAACACCAGAATGAGTAACAAGGCTGCACATGTAGCATAAATTAGGATATGATTCAGGTGAGGTTGACTAATTCACCACCAAATGCTGGTTTGCGTTTATCAATAGATTTTTTCATGTTTTTGGAAGTAGTCTCTTATGCTCACCAAGTCTACATTTATTTAATCAAAAACAGTGTATAAAAGGTAATATTGTAAAATAAAATTGCAATAAAAAAACAACATTTTTCTATTTCACATACACTGCCAGTCAAAAGTTTTTGAACAGTAAGATTTTTAATGTTGTTTTAAAGAAGTCTCTTCTGCTCACCAAGCCTGCATTTATTTGATCCAAAGTACAGCAAAAACAGTAAAATTTAGAAATATTTTTACTATTTAAAACAACTGTTTTCTATTTGAACATATTTTAAAATTTAATTTATTCCTTTGATTTGAAATCTGAATTTTTAGCGTCATTACTCCAGTCACATGATCCTTCAGAAATCATTCGAATATTCTCATTTGCTGCTCAAACAACATCTATTATTATTATTATTATATTGAAAACAGCTGAGTAAATTACATTTTAAAATGTATTCAAATAGAAAACAGTGATTATTTTAAATAGTCAAAATTTTACAGTTTTTTTTCTGTACTTTGGATCAAATAAATGCAGACTTGTTGAGCAGAATGTACTTATGTAATTTTTACTTATGTAAAAAAAATTAAAATCATTAACTTTTTGTTATCAATGTTGAAAACAGTTGTGATGCTTAATATTCTTTGAATAGAAAGTTCACATGAACAACATTTATTTTAAAAAAAGATTTTTTTTGTAGCAATAGAAAATTGTTTACTGTTACCTTTCGATCAATTTACTATGTTCTTGCTAAATTAATAAGTATTAAATTAAATAAACTAAGTATAAATTAGTTTTTTCAATAATTAATTATTGTTTAAAAAAAATTATATTAAATGTGTATTTTGTAGTGTATTTTCCCCATAACCAGAATAAAAGATTTTCTTCTACAAACTTACAGTAATGGAATTTAATTGAATGCTCAAAATTGCTGTTAAAACTGCAAATTGCGTAAAAAGTTAAAAAATAATGCTAATTTTAAGGAAAATTATATTTTTTTGTACTGTCAATTTTGTAACAGGCTAGTGCAGAAAATTACTTTACAGTTATTAAAATAAGTTATTAATTACAAATATTGACTTGTTGGATCATTTTGTATGCAGTACCATTTTATGTAAAATTATATTTTCTCTAACATATGTAATATTTTATGCAATAAAATGCATAATATTTGTGCCCCTAAAGCTTTGAATTACACTGCGTCGTTTATTCATAATCTTTATTATTATTTGTGCAGAATCGAGAACCTAGCACAAAGCAATGAGGGAATCTACACCTGCAGAGCTACAAGTCTGTTTGGCCAGGCTCAGGACAGTGGCAAACTCACCATTCAAGGTCTCTTATTATATCCAAATTACAATTTGTTTCCAAATCGTGGCATACTTCACTTTAAAACCAATGACTTCATGCTTTTTGTCCTCACAGCTCTACCCAAAGTGATGATCAACGTGCGCACATCAGTACAGACAGTAATGGTGGGCAACTCGGTGGAGTTTGAGTGCCATGCAGTTGGTGATCCTGAGCCTACAGTGCGCTGGAGTAAAGTGGGAGGCTCTCTTCCCGATCATGTGGAAATAAGAGGAAACATCCTGAGGATTGATCATGTGGTCGAATCAGATTCAGGACAGTACCGCTGCACTGCTACTAATAATGTTGGCTCAGAGTATAATCAGGTGGTCCTTAATATCCAGTGTGAGTACATTGTTATATTCAGGACGTTTCTTTTTCAAGTTCAAGGTCTCTTTTCACTGACGTCTGTTTATGAAAATGATGCACTTTCTAGCCTTGCCTCAGATTTCTGCACAGCCTGAGTCAAAGGAAGTAACAGTTGGCTCTGACGCCATCTTGCCTTGCATTGCATCTGGATACCCAGTGCCAACCATCACATGGTCAAAGGTAACCTTTAAATTTCATATTTTGAGTATTAAATATGGTTTTGTTCACTTCAAAAAGAGATGGTTGAGCCTATTTATGCTCTTCCTTCAGGTGGAGAATGAGTTGCCCCCTAAGTGCAGACAGGATGGCCATGTCCTGACAGTCCCTGGTGTCTCACACTCAGATGCAGGAACATATGTGTGTACGGCTGCTAATAAACAAGGGAAAGTTGAGGCCTTCACCAGACTCCTTGTTCATGGTCTGTATTCAAGTCCATATCTTATGCAAGTCTGTTTTGTCTGTAGTTACATATTTTTTCCAGTGTGGGTCTTTAGTCACAATGCTGCTTTTCTGTAATTGTGGCTTTGTGATGAGAGCACTTATTTCATCTGGATCGTTGGACAAGTATATTTCTGCTTAAACATCTACAAAGGATTTGGTTAAATGTCATTAAGCAGATATTTTTATCCAAAATGCTGCTTTTTGGATGCTTTCGGGAATCAAGCATCTTACAGAGTGGAAATTTGGAACTATTATGATACAACTACCAAGCTGTTTGTTTCTCTGAAAAGTTTCTGAGATGTTGTCTCTCTAATGTTCATTCATTTTCATGTGGTCTTTCAGAGAGAGTGATGCCCCATTTTACCCAGGAGCCACTCTCGTACCTCACACTCCCCACTATCAAAAACTCCTACAAGGCATTCAGCATCAAAATTACCTTCAGGCCAGACAATGTTGATGGTAAGGACCCTTAAAACTTTCACATACTTCACTTTTGACTGGTAGTATACTATGTGAAGAGCACACTGTTTCTAAAATGTTCTGTCCTTGTACAGTTTCTTATATATGTTTATTTCCTGTATGTAAACTCAATTATTCTTTTTGTTCTTTGCCCTCCTTCACATCTCTTTGGTATGAAGGGCTCATTTTGTATGCCGGTGAGTCTGCTTGCTTGCCTGAGAGTGCCAGAGAGCACATGCTGCAGGATGTTTTAATGCCATGCAGCAGTGCAGCTCAGCATCTCTCAATGGCCTCTTAGAATGGCCCTTATGAACATATGCAGGCATGACAATAGATTACAGTGTTCATCAAGGCACTTCTGCTTCTCATTGAGTTGGTCGCAGCATGATACAGGAATGTTATCATGAACCGACCGAAGCTTTTACACCCTGTAGTGACAGTTATACAGTATGTGTAAAAAATAGTTTGCTTGTTTCCAAAAATAGGTATGATTCTTTAGGGTCTTCATGAAATGTCTGTAACACACCTTGGTTAAAATTCCTCAACCTTGTCAAAAACAGCTCTGTTCACAGCAGTTTTGTTAAAATAATGTATGATGAATTAATATTCAAGTTTAATAAATAAACTTGTAAATAAAGTAAATAAATAAACTTGAATGAATTAATATTACAGCCATAAATATTAGTACTGCAATTTTACAGGTTAATGTAAAAGAAAATTATATTATTTTCTTGCTAATTTTTTTTTTACAGTGAAATATTACAAGTATTTTTTTGCATTAGTATTTTTACTAAGTACTTACTAAGTAGTTTTTTTTATTAATAAATTAACTATTTTTTGGCCCAATGATGCAGCCCTATAAACAAGCAGAGCGAACCACGATTATTATTATTATTTTATAATCATGCAATACAGTTTTTTTTCCCCAAATCTTGCAGCCCTACTAATAAATTTACAGTTGCTAATATCTGCTGATATACCATATGGTAATATGTTGTGCATCCTTACGTGAAATAAAAACTGCAAATTATGTTTCGACAAGCTTTGTTAGAGTGACTAATAACCCAGAGGGCATGCTCTAAACTAGTGGTTCTCAAAAAGGTTTTGCTTCAGGATCTTACTGTATGTTGGACATCAAGCGGTCGCAACCCATCAGTTGAGGGCCACTGGTCTGTACTACCCCATCTGATGCCCTTGTGATGGAAAACAGGCATGAGTCATGGCATGTGCCAATGCATGTGGCTTGCGTTGGAATTGTGAAATGCTGAACATGGCAGCAGCTTTTCTCTCAGCATGCTGCTTTACCGTCAGCTTATAAAAGAGAGAAAAACATTGTGCATTGGCAAGTTGTTTGGTGAAGTATGCCAAATGCCAGCATTGGACTTACTTTTCTTTGTTCTTATGTCCAGGTATGATTCTTTATAATGGACAGAAGAAGACCACCGGCGCTGACTTCATATCTTTTGGGTTGGTGGGTGGCCGTCCTGAATTCAGGTACATTAGTCTTCAATATCAAATCTGAAGCATACAAAATTTGGATTTAACGTTGGCTTTTTTAAGTGACATTCCAAATGTGCATATTTGTTTCCACAGGTTTGATGTTGGCTCTGGTATGGCAACTATTCGTTACCCTACTACCATTAAACTGGGTGAGTTTCACACAGTGAAGCTCTTTAGGAATCAGACTCAGGGCTCTCTTGTTGTGGATGGAGAAGCTCCTATAAATGGATCCTCACAGGTGCATATTCTTCTCTCCGTAATATGCTGATTTGTTATGCTTTCTAACTAAAGGAGAAGTTCACTTCCAGAACAAAAATTTACAGGTAATTTACTCACCCCCTTGTCATCCAAGATGTTCATGTCTTTCTTTATTCAGTCGTAAAGAAATTATGTTTCTTGAAGAAAACATTTCAGGAATGTTCTCCATATAGTGGACTTCTATGATGGATGCGAGTTTGAACTTCCAAAACGCAGTTTAAATGCAGCCAATAAAGAAGGGTCTTATCTAGCAAAACGTTCAGTTTTTCGGCCTACTCTAACTGTATTAAACCAGAGTACACAGATTATGCATGCACATGGCAGAGCTAGACAAGATGAGCATTTGAGGTTAAAAAGTATATAAATTGTCATTTAAAAAAAAAAATAACCGATCATTTCGCTAGATAAGACTCTTCTTCCTCAGCTCGGATCGTTTAGAGCCCTTTGAAGCTGCATTTAAACTGCGTTTTGGAAGTTCAAAGTCGTGGGCACCATAGAAGTTCACTGTATGGTGAAAATTCCTGAAATGTTTTCCTCAAGAAATATAACTTCTTTATGACTGACAAAAGACACATGAACATCTTGGATGACAAGGGGGTGAGTAAATTATCTGTAATTTTTTGTTCTGGAAGTGAATTTCTCCTTTAATGCACTGTGTTAAATGTTAGTATTGTGGCAGTTAAACAAATGAGGTATAACATGTTCTGTGTCCGAGCAGGGAAAATTCAAGGGCCTGGATCTGAACGAAGAGCTGTTTGTGGGCGGTTATCCAAACTACAGCATGCTTGCTAAAACTGCAGGCCTCAAGACAGGGTTTGTTGGTGAGAAAACCCTTATGTTCTGTGAATTTTGTAGGAAAGTATCAGTTGTAGCATTGTTATCAGTTGCCTTCTTACACTGAGTTTTGTTCTTTCTTCAAGGCTGTATCAAGCAGCTGATTATCCAAGGTGATGAGGTCATTTTCAAGGACCTTGATAAAAGTTCTACTGGAGTTTCGAATTGTCCCACTTGCAAGGATCGTCCATGTCAGGTAATCGGCTACAAACAAAATTATTTTTTTAATTAATGTGCACAGTGACCACAAAAAGCAAAGTCATATATGTGACCCTGGACCACAAAACCAGTCAGAAGGGTCCTTTTTTTGGAATTGAGATGAATAAATAAACTTTCCAGTTGATGTACGTTTGTTTATGATAGGACAATATTTGGCCGAGATACAACTGTTTGAAAATCTGGAATCTTAGAGTGCAAAAAAATTCAAATGTTGAGAAAATCGCCTTTAAAATTTCCAAATGAAGTTCTTAGCAATGCATATTACTAATAACAAATTAAGTTTTGATAAATTTACAGTAGGAAATTTACAAAATACCTTCATGGAACATCATTCATTTAACCCTTTAACTGTCAAGTTTACTTCACCATATTACAAAAAAATCCTAATCTAATCATGACAAACTATATACCGTTGGAAAGGTCTAAGACTCCTAAATAGATATTTTACCACTGTTTTGTGTTACAAATTATGTAGGAAAAGTAATAGATTAATTTATGACAAGAGTGCACCTCAAAAATCTACATCATAATAGGAGTTCTGACCTTTGTCACAAAAAGACTTTCTTCGTTGCCTTTTTCTCTCTCATGCTTTAGAAATCATAAGAAATTATATATCAGTTGAAAACTTAAATTCTCAAAATTCATCCTTTGAAAACCATTTTAAAATCAGACATTGCATTATCATGGACAATGTACGTCAAAATCATATTACAAAATGTTTTCGTTCATGAATTATAAAAATGTAGGTTTGGATGTTGGATTCTACGTTCAAAAATGGGAGTGAAAGTTAAAGGGTTAATATCCTAATGATTTTTGGCATAAAAGAAAACTTTATCATTTTGACCCATACGATGTATTGTTGGCTATTGCTACAAATATAGCTGTGTGACTTATGACTTATGATGTTTTATGGTCCAGGGTCACAAATGTGAATTTCATTGCTGAAGAAATAACAACACTTTTAACCAACCAAAGATATTTAAAGCTATTTTTTGTCTCAAATACTTCTTGTCTCTAACTTTTTGGATCAGTGTATGCATTTTTCTGTTGTTGACCTGTTAAAATTGATTACATAAAGTAACATTTGTGTGTGTTTCAGAATGGGGGTGTATGTGAGGACTCTATCGCCAGTCTCTACAAATGCAGTTGCCCAAGAGGATACACAGGGAGCAACTGTCAGCATCACTCTTCCTTGCACTGTCACACAGGTCAGAATTTGTGATATTAGGATTAGGATTTATAAACAACAAGCTTCACAAACTGCATTGTTCATTATTATTTTGCCTATGACTGCAACAGAGGCCTGTGGACCAGACGCCACCTGCATTAACCGACCCAGTGGTTTCGGGTATGACTGCCGCTGTCACTTGGGCAAGTCTGGAAACAAGTGCATGGATGGTAAAGCTCACTATTCAATCACATGTGAAATTTTTTAAGTGCTTTAAGGTCAAATGTGGTTCTCACTCTTCCTCTTCATGGCAATTCCAGGTACTCTGGTAACAACTCCGTTGTTTGATGGAGAAGAGTCTTACATTGCATATCCTCCTCTTACTAATATTCATAACGACCTCCGGATTGAGATGGAGTTCAAGCCCATGGATTTAGATGGGCTGATGTTCTTCAGCGGAGGCAAAAAGATGAAAGTGGAGGACTTTGTGACGTTATCCATGGTGAACGGACATGTCGAGTTCCGATATGAACTTGGTACAGGTGAGAGATCTGATGTTTTTCATTTTCATTTTCCATCCTCAATATAAAACAAAAAATACAAACACAACAAATGTGTTGCAACACCAAAGAAAAACCAGGTACTTAAAATGTTATACATTACAAAATGTCCGAAAAGGAGCGGGATGAAGCAAAAGCTTATTATTTTTCCCACCCCATATACAGCATATTAAATCGTTATCCACAATAACTTAAACACCAACCAAATGGTTTTTATCCAAAGCAATGATAAAATCATGATGTATTTTTTGCAAACATTTCTATGTATTTTTATTTTATTTTGTGTGAATGTGTGTCATTGAAAAGAAACAGTATTATTTCAGTATTGTTGATATACTATTATAGTTTTTGTTGATATTTTATATTAGTTTTTGATGTTTACTTTTTTCATTTAGTTAAAGTTTTAGTAGTTTGAGTAAAGTTTTAGTTGACTAGTTTAAGATCTGTTGTTTTTGTCATTTTTTTAAATGTCTAAATATTTTTTGTTTTAATTTATTTAGTTTTATTTCTTTCTTTTTTTTGTAGTTCAACAGATTAAATCAAATGTAGCTAAAATAAAATAAATGTAAGGTTTATTTCATATTTTATTTTATTTCACTTCATTTTTATTTGATTTCAAGTAATCTAAATGTTTATTTTTTATGATTCTAATTTTAGTTAACACTAGGAACCCAGAAAGGAAGTTCTTACTTTTTGAAAAAATAATGATCATTAATATATAATATATATTATATAATATATAATATATATTATATAATATATAATATATAATGTATATAATATATAATATATAATGTATATAATATATATATATATATATATATATATATATATATATGGTAACACTTTACAATAAGGTTCATTAGTTAAACATTAGTTAATGTATTAACTAACATGAACTAACCATGAGCAATACATTTGTTACTGTATTTACTAATCTTTATTAACGTTAGTTAACGGAAATACAGTTGTTCATTGTTTGTTCGTGTTAGTTCACACTGCATTAACTAATGTTAACAAAATTGTAATAATGTATTAGTAAATGTTGAAATTAACATTAACAAAGGTTAATAAATGCTGTATAAGTCCAGTTCATTATTAGTTCATGTTAACTAATATGGTAAACTAATGTTAACTAATGAACCTTATTGTAAAGTGTTACCATATATATATATATATATATATATATATATATATATTACTACTGTTCAAAAGTTTGGGATCAGTATGATTTTTATTGTTTTTTTTAAAGACATGTCTTATGCTCATTAAAGTTGTATTTCTTTGATCATAAAAATACAGGAAAAAAGTAATATTATGAAATATTATTATAATTTAAAATAACAGTTTTCTATTTCAATATACTTTACAATATAATTTGTTTCTGTGGTGCAAAGCTAAATTTTCATCAGTCATCACTCCAATCTTCAGTGTCACACAATCCTTCAGAAATCATTGTAATATGCTAATTTATTAGTCTTCACTGTAATTTTTTATCAATTTTAAAACATCCTTGCTAAATAAAAGTATTAATTTCTTTCAAACAAAAAAAGAAAAAAATTACTGACCCCAAACTTTAAACGGTAGTGTGTATTATTACAAAAGACTTCTATTTTAAATAACTGCTGTTCTTTTTAATGTTTTATTCATCAAAGAAGTATCACAGGTTCCAAAAATTAAGCAGCACAAGTGTTTTCAACATTGATAATAAATCAATGTATTAGAATGATTTCTAAAGGATCGTGTGACACTGAAGACAAGAGTAATGATGCTGAAAATTCAGCTTTTCATCACAGGAATAAATTCTGTTTTAAAGTATATTAAAACACTATTTTAAATTGCAATAATATTTCACAATATTACATTTTTTTCTGAATTTCTGATGAAATGAACGCAGCCTTGATGAGCAGAAAAGACTTTAAATTTAAAAAACTTTTGAACGCCAGTTTATATATGCTATTTAACACCAAAGTGAAAAGTCCCTCCTCACCTGAGTGCAATGTAACCTTACAGAAGCATAATATAGTACCTTGTTCCTATCCTGTCCAAGCTAAATACACATTCTTTTCTGTGCTCTCAGGTCAAGCTGTTCTGCTCAGTCAGGAGCCTGTGATTTTGGATCAGTGGCATCGTGTGGTGGCCGAGCGGCTCAATAAGGACGGCTCCTTGAAGGTGGACCACGCACGAGAGATCACAAGATCCTCTCCAGGCAAGGCCCAGGGCCTTAACATCCACACAGCCATGTATTTGGGAGGAGTGCCCAGCATGGACATCTTGCCCAAACCAGCAAATGTTAGCATGCTGTTTGATGGATGCATAGGAGAGGTGAGAACAGCCTTTGCACTAACTTAAGTTTTGTGTGCATTACAACCACAGTCATGTTTCAATATGAAATTATTTTGCAATGGCTTTGCTTTTCTTTCAAGGTCTTCATCAATGGAAAGAAGTTGGATCTATCATACAGCTTCACTGAGAGCAGAGCCATCAGCCAGTGTAAAGATGGCAGCCCATGTGATCGCATGCCTTGTCTGCACGGAGGCACCTGTATGGCCAGTGCTGAGTATGAGTACCAGTGCCTCTGCGCTGAAGGATACGAAGGTAAGTCACTTAACTTGACACTTAATTGTTGTTTAATCCAGATTTATTCAGTAGTTTTAGTAAGTATTTTTCTTGCTTGTTGTTCCTCAGGTGACCGTTGTGAAATAGTGAGGGAGAGCTGTCGAGATTCCTCTCAGTGCCAAAACAGTGGCAACTGTGTGAATAACCACTGTGTGTGTCCCGCCGGCTACACAGGGCGACACTGTGAGATAGGTTAGTTCACAACTGCTAGATGTTTAACATGTTTTTTACAAAAATCTGTTTGTATGTGATTTTTGCCTTCATTTTTAGCTAATATGTGTTTTTTTTTTATTATATTGTACTGCCAGCTCTTTTCATCCAAAGTCTACTCCTACCGTAAATATATCAAAACTTAATTTTTGATTAGTATTATGCATTGCTATGAACTTTATTTGGACAACTTTAAAGGTGATTTTGTTAATATTTAGATTTTAGATTCCAAATAGATGCATCTTGGCCTAATGTAGTCCTATCTTTATGAACCATATGTCAATGGAAATCATATTTATTCCGCTTTCAGATGAAAAAATTACCCGTATGACTGGTTTTGTGGTTCAGGGTCACATGAACACGAGAATGGGGCTAGTATTTCTCAATGTAGGTTTATTTTTGAAAGACACATGATTTAGTCTTGGGCACACTAAAAGCTAATGTACATTTTCACTGTTATTGCCTAAGACAAAAAAAATATCATCAAATAAATACAGTTCATTTGTGACCCAAATAGCTATATGAGCATAAATGAGTTAGTTTAAATGTTAGTTTGGAGAATTTACAAAAAAGTTCTAATTTAAGACAATTTATTTTTGTATTATTTATATACTATTACAGGATTTAGACATGTTTTTATTTAGCTTTTATTTAGCTTTTCAGTTTTTATTTTAGTTTTAGTTTGTTTTAATAATGTTATATTCTTGTGTCATTTTATTAGTTTTTTTAAATATCTCTATTAAGCTTTATTTCTGTTTTAGTTTGTCATTTTAGTGTTTTTTTTTTCTTTAACTACAACTTATTTCACAATTGTAATTTTTAATTAAGTTTAATTAAGTTTAACATTTTTGTATATGTTTCATCTAATATTTGTATTTTATTTCAGTTTTATTCAGTAAACAAAAATGTTTTTAATAGTCCTATACACTGGCGTTCAAAAGTTTAAGATCTTCTGCTCATCAAAACTGCATTTATTTGATCAAAAATACAGAAAAAAATAATATTGTGAAATATTTTTATGACGTAAAATAATGTTTTCTATTTTAATAAACATTAAAATCTTATTTATTCCAGCTGAATTTTCAGTGTCACATGATCCTTCAGAAATCATTCTAATATTCTGATTTATTTTCAGGACTTTTAAGTAAAAAGTTAAAAAGAACAGCATTTATTTAAAATAAAAAATACTTTTATTCACCAAGGATGTGTTTAATTGCTAAAAAATTATATCAAAGACTTGTACTGTTAGAAACTATTTATATTTTGAATAAATGCTGTTCTTTTTCATTTTTATCTATCAAAGAATCCTGAAAAAAGTTTCAAAAATATTGTTGCCAACATAGATACTTCTAATAATAAATTGGCATGTTAGAATTCTAATTAGATTCTATAGGATAATTTCTGATGCTTAAGACTGGAGTAATGGCTGATGAAAATTCAGCTTTGCATCACAGGAATAAATATATGTTAAAGCATGTTAAAATAGAAACCATTATTTTATTTTGTGATAACATTTAGGAATATTACTGTACAAATAAATGCAGCCTTGATGCGCATAAGAGACTTCTTTGAAAAACTTTAGAATGTCAGTGCATGTCTATTTTACATTACATGCTTTGAATATTGTCATTTAATATCTATGGTGATAAATATACAGCTAACTAAAGCCAATATGACTTTAAATTGCTTTATTAGTATTACTGATAATATATTGGTCTCTTTAGACACAGATGGCCTCATTTGTCATCTCACAAATTTGCGTTCTCTGTGGGAGTAAAGGCATTTCTCTGTAGTTTCATACACAGCTGTAAGTGATTCATCATAAAGCACCATAGGGAAATAATTGTCGGTTCTCCATAACGTACCATAGCGACATCATTCAGGCTGCCTAACGTCATCCAGCAGTAGCGTGTTGGCCGGTGAAATAGGCCACGTGTGAATGAATCTCACCCCTGCACTCTCATGGCTATCCCACACACACAGGGCAGGAGTCCAGCTTCACCGAGGCGCTGTGGAATTTGGAGGGTAGTGGGGGAAATGGTACAGTATGACTACAGTCTGCCTGACACGCTCGTCACTAACCAGGGGAGAGCGTCCTCCTCAGGGCCCATCGGCCCATCTAACACCACAAATGAAACAACAACAACAAACGACTACAATGGGCGGAAAAAAGGAAGACAGAAAGTGAAGCATTTTAGGGGTCTGTTTACAGAGGTCCAACATCAGAGGTTATATCAAGCACAATTCTGATTATCTTTGATGCATGCATTTCAAAAATGTTTTTTTCATCAGTGTTGTTGAATAAATCCTAGAGAAATCATTTTGTTAACTCAGGATCCTTTAATTCAAGGTTTAACTTGGAAAAAAAAAAGTTTAAAATAAGACTTTCAGTTAATACATTTTTAAATCTTAAATTAGTGAGTAGTGAACTATTTGTCAGTAGGGGTAAAAAAAAATATTTTACAACATATTTATTTACAGTAATGCAAATTAGTTGTGTTAAGGATGTGATATTTTGATAAAAATCTTTAAAATACTAAGACAGTTATTTTTTTCTAATACATTTAATCTACTATTAAAAGTTTAATGTCTGTAAGATTTTTTTATGTTAGAAAATATGTTTCAAATAAATGCTGTTCTTTTGAACATTCACCTCAACAAAGAATCCTGAAAGTGTCCGAAAATGTAATAATAATAAATAAAAATGTTTCTTAAAGTCATTTTGATTATTAATTTATCCTCATACAAATAACTCAGAACCCTTTAAAACAAGATTTAACTTAAAAAGTTTAAGATAAGACTTGGAGATAATTATTTTTCACGTTTTGAGTGTAAATCTAAATTTAGTGAGGTTTATTCTTTAAACTGTTTGTCAGTTGGGTGCAATGCAAATGAGTTAATTTAAAGATGTGATATTTTAATAAAAATCATTATAAAATATTAAGACATTTTTTTTCCTAGTATATTCAACCTACCATTCAAAAGTTTTTTATGTTAAAAAATATTTGTTTCAATTAAATGCAGTTTTTCTTTTTTACATTCTCATCATCAAGGGATCCTGGGAAAAAGTATTATAGTTTTCACAATAAAAATATATAATAATAAATAATACATGTTTCTTAAAAAAAAAAATTCTCAATGTTTTGAGCATAAATCTAAATTTAGTGAGGTTTATTCTTTAAACTATTTGTCAAATTATTTTTTTTAAGTTGCTTTAATTCAGATTTTTTTAACATTCTCCTCATCAAGGAATCCTGGGAAAAAAGTATTACAGTTTCCACAAAAAGAAAATTATTATGATACATAATAAATGTTTCTTAAAATCTTTTTATTTTTTTAATTTTTCATGTTTTGAGCATAAATCTAAATTTTGTGAGGTTTATTTGTCAGTAGGGTTAAAAATGTATTTTACAACATATTTTCTTATTATCTACATCTTATTATTGTATGCAGTTGTTCAAATTACTTGTTTTAATCATCTTATGATATTTGTAATATATAAATGAAGACAATTATTTTTAGTATATTTAAACTACCATTTAAAAGTTTGAGATCAGTAAGACTTTTTAATAAAGTTAAGAAATATTTGTTTCAAATAAATGCTGTCCTTTTGAACATTCTCCTGCTCAAAATATTTAATAATAAATAAATAATAAATGATTTCTGAAGAATCATGTGACAATGAAGACTGGAGTATGGCTGCTAAGAATTTATTATTATTATTTAAAAAGAAAACCTATTATTCTAACTTGTAATAATATTTCATAATATTACTGTTTTTACTTAATTTTTGATCAAAAATGAAATCTTGAATAGTGAAAAGAAATCTTTAATAAAATCCTACCAACCCTAAACTTTTGAACAGTAGTTTTTGCATAATGATTTAATGATGTAATGAATATCTATTTGGTGATTGATGTCCCTGAAAGTTTTCATAAACAAAATGTATATTACAGCCTATTGATACTGATGTCTTGTAAACAGATCCCTGAAATATTGTGCTTTCAAAATGAATGATCTCAATCTGCACTCTGCACTTGGTTACTGTGTCATCTTTTTTAAGTTTTAAATGTAACGTTGAGGGGGAATTCTATGTCTTTACTGTAAAACGCTGAAGGTTTATGATAGTTATTGGTGTTTTTTTTGTTGTTGGTAATGTTAATTTTGTGACACTGTGACATTTTCTCAAGGCGAACGTACATAGAATTCCCCTTTAGCATCTCCCGAGGCGTCTTGTCCAGTCAACCTCTCGCTGCAGTTTCAATTTGTCATCTCTTTCTCATTAAATCCTTGTTTCTCTTTGTTGCGAAACCAACATCTTCTCCGCACTTTCACCTACGGCGACGTCTGTAAACAAAATGTCCTCACACTGTGAACAAACACGTTTTTAGTTACTAACCACCGAATGTCCGCCATTTACACTCTTGAGTTGACCAGACAGGTGAGTTTACGACCAGAAACACTGAGCATGAAGCACTTGATAAGCACTCGGTTGCCTGAGGGTTCTCGGGTTATTACATGGTTCAAGAGAATGCATTGTGAGGAATGTGTATTGTTGTTCCCAACAGCGAATGTTACTCGGACAGCAGTGTGTATTTGCATTCATTTTCATTTATCTCATGAAGATAAATTAAATGTACGTTGGATTTTTTTTCTGAGTTGCCCTTGGTGATTGTATGTTTCTCACAATGACGCCTGTTGTTTGTAATCTCTCATTTATAACTTATAAACAGTAATTCATCAGATCAGATGTGATTTAATGTAGCCAGGGCATCAGTTCTGTTCATTGACTGCTTTTTCTGTTATTTGTCGAAGCTCCACAAGATGGTAGTATAACACAAAGTTGAAACATGGGATTTACGCTTTGGTTTCTCTTTTCCAGACTCTCCTATTGAATATTCAGCATATTTCCATGATAATGGATATTTGGCCCTTCCAAAGCCCATGTTCCCACGAAGGTGAGGGCCTTTTATATGTGAAACTGTTGATAAACTGCATTAAGTGTTTGTTGAACTGACTTAACTATTTAAATGAGTCAAATTCTGCCGTTTTTACCACAGAAAATCATTTTGGCTTGTCTCTCAGCTTGTAAAAGCAAACAAAAACTTGTTTTATTGTTTTCTGAGGGTTGATTTGATTTGTTTCAGTGCTCCTGACTCTCCAGAGACCATCGAGTTGGAGATCAACACTGTCTCTGAAGATGGCCTTGTCCTGTGGCAGGGAGTGGTATGTTTGGACACATGGATCTCAAGGCACATTCACCCAGGGTCCAAAATTAATAACATTTACTGTTAACTTAAAATATTTCTGTTTTCAAAAACTTTTTTTTTATTTTTTATATTTTGCACAATTTTTAGAGTTATTTTGTGGTTGAAATTTAATTAATTCAAGTTTATATATACACTACCAGTCAATTTTTTTTTTAAAGAAGTTTCTTCTGCGCACCAAGCCTACATTTATTTGATCCAAAAAAAAAAAAAAAAAAAAATTTACTATTTAAAATAACTGTTTTCTATTTGAATATATTTTAAAATGTAATTTATTCCAGTGATCAAAGCTAAATTTTTAGCATCATTACTCCAGTCACATGATCCTTCAGAAATCATTCTAATATGCTGATTTGCTGTTCAAGAAACATTTATTATTATTATTATTAATATTATTATCAACATTTAAAACAGTTGAGTACTTTTTATTCAGGATTCTTTGATGAATAGAACGATCCAAAGATCAGCATTTATCTGAAATAAAAAGCTTTTGTAACATTATACATTATACCATTCAAAAGCTTGGAGTCATTAATACTTTTACTTTTATGCTTTTTTTTTATTTTTTATTTTTTTATAGAAAGGTTGCTTTAAAATGATCAAAAGTGATGATAAAGACATTAAAAACATTTATAATGTGACATAAGATTTCAATTTCAGTTTTCTTCTGAACTTTCTATTCATCAAAGAAACCTGAAGAAAAATCTATTTGGCTGTTTTCAACATAATAATAATAATAATAATAATAATAATAATAAAAATGGTTTTAGAGCAGCAAATCAGAATATTAGAATGATCTCTGAAAAATCATGTGACTGGAGTAATAATGCAAAAAATCAGCTTTGAAATCAAAGGAATCAATTAAATTTTAGAAAATAGAAATAGAAAAGAGTTATTTTAAATACTAAAAATATTTCAAAATGTCTTGCTGTACTATGAATAAAATAAATGCAGTCTTGGTGAGCAGAAAAGACTTCTTTCAAGAATATTTCAAATCTTGCTGTTCAAAAACTTTTGATTGGTAGTGTATTTTATTTCTAAAATTGAAGGGATAGTTCAGCAAAAAATGAAAATTCTGTCATTAATTACTCACCCAATGTCGTTCCAAACTCGTAAGACCTTTGTCCATCTTCGGAACACAAATTAGGATATTTTTGATAAGATCCAAAAGCTTTTTGACCCTCTATAGACAGTAAGACAACTGACACATTCAAGGCCCAGAAAGATACATCATTAAAATAGTCCATGTGACATCAACACACGTCGAAGACTGACACAGAAGAGAAGAAATTGTTTAATAAAAGTTGTTATTTTTGTTTTCTGTGCGCACAAAAAGTATTATTGTAGCTTTATAAAGTTGCAGTTGAACCACTGGTGTCACATGGACTATTTTAACAATGTCCTTACTACCTTTCTGGGCTTTGAACATGTCAGTTGCGTTGCTGTCTATGCAGGGTCAGAAAGCTCTCGGATTTCATCAAAAATATCTCAATTTGTGTTCCGAAGATGAACAAAGGTCGAGTTTGGAACGACATGTGGGTGAGTAATTAATGACAGAATTTAAATTTTTTCTGCTGAGCTATCCCTTTTAGGTAAAAGTCACCAGTTTTCCATGTTAATTTTGGACCCTGCATACACTCACATTCTGATGGTGGATAACTGATACTGTATGCACAGTGTGTTTTACATTTCATATTCAGGCTCATTTGAGTAAAATGAGTTTGCTTGGAGCTGTTTTGGAATATGCGTTTGTCCCTCACCTCTAAAGCACATTTTAATGGCTGCATTGCATGTTTGCCTGGCTAACTCACCTTCATCCTCCTCAGGAGCCTGCAGGCGCTCTAAGCCTCCGTAAGAAGCATGCTAGTATAAAGGTATTCACTCTTCACAAGCTGTCAGACATGCATTAGCATGGACATATCATTATCTCTTGCACAGATACATTAAAACATTCAGAAGACAGCACTTGTATTTACTTTTGATTTAGCAAATGCTTTTTCTCTAGGTCACTTACAGTGCACTAACTGCCGGCACAGTTGCTCAAGAGCACATTTATACTAGAAAAGCAAGTTGTCTCAGTATTTGTTAAATAACTAGGTTATTCTCTGGCTGTCAGTGAACATACTCGAGAAATGAGTAAAAAATTAAATTTCACCACATTTATTGTTTGCATGTGTTAGTGTGATTTCAAAGTTTCTCTTTATTTATGACAGTGGTTCCCAACCCTGTTCATGTAGCAAGTTGCATGCAAAATGTGCAGCTCCAGGAATAGGGTTGGGAACCACTGATTTGTTATGTAGTTAGCCTTATGTTTGCATATTTATCACCTGCTTTTCCACCTGTTCAATCAACACACCTGTGTTACTGCAGCAGTTTATCACATACATTAGCATGTTTCACAAATAGGGTAAAAAATGTTTTTTGTTTTGTTGTACCATCAACAATTTCTGAAAGTGAGCACAACAAAGACTGTTAACCTCAAACCAAACAGCTAAACACTACCAGTCAAAAGATTTTGAACAGTAACATTTTTTAATGTTTTTTAAAGAAGTCTCTTCTGCTCACCAAGCCTGCATTTATTTGATCTAAAGTACAGCAAAAACAGTACAACTTTGAAATGTTTTTACGATTTAAAATAGCTGTTTTCTATTTGAATATATTTTAAAATGTAATTTATTCCTGTGTTTTCAAAGCTGAATTTTTAGCATCATTACTCCAGTCACATGATCCTTCAGAAATCATTCTAATATTCTGATTTGCTGCTCAAAAATATATATATATATATATATATTATTATTATGTTGAAAACAGCTGAGTAGATTTTTTAGGTTTCTTTTATAAATAGGAAGTTTGGAAAAACAGCATTTATCTAAAATAGAAATGTTTTGTTCGATTATAAATGCTTTACAAAAGCTTTTTATTTCCGATAAACACTGATTTTTGGATCTTTCTATTTATCAAAAAATCCTGAAAAAAAATCTACTCAACTGTTTAAAATATTGCTAATAATAATGATAATGTTTCTTGAACAGCAAATCAGCATATTAGAATGATTTCTGAAGGATCATGTGACACTGAAGACTGAAGTATTAATGCTGAAAATGTAGCTTTACTCTCAGGGAATTAATTACATTTTAAAATATATTCAAATAGAAAGCAGTTATTTTAAATATTAAAAATATTTCGCAATATTACTGTTTTGCTGTATTTTGGATCAAATAAATGCAGGCTTTGTGAGCAGAAGAGACTTAAAAAAACAAAAACATTTTGACTGGTAGTGTATGTTAATCAAAAACATTTTTCTGACTGCTTGTTTTAGACTGTGCCTGTTGGACACCAATAAGCACTACTGTTTAAATGTTTGGATCTAGAAGTCTGTGGTTTTAGCCTTTGGTTTACATCCATAATCCCTCCCAATGATTTAGAGAGACTAACTTTTTAATATTTAACTGAAAATGCTTTCTAGGAACAAGGAGGTCAAGGAAAAGGGAAGGACTTCATAAGTCTTGGTTTACAAAATGGACATCTTGTGTTTAGGTGAGTAATTGAGCACATTTAATACTAACAAACCACATGGATACGTGGCAGAAGATTCTAAAATTATGACAGTATAATGATTGAAGTGTTCACAAGATCTCATGACTTTCATTACTAGGGTTCTCTGTTGCTGCTGTTTTAGTTTTTATCGTTTCTTAGCTGGTCATAATGTGCTCTTGTTCCTCTGACAGTTACCAGCTGGGCAGCGGAGAGGCTCAGATTGTCTCCAGAGAGCCTGTCAATGATGGACAGTGGCACATGATCACTGCAGTCCGGTAATGCTCCTTACTTCTCCAAACCATCATAGAAAGCATGACAGAAAGGTAATAGTGATTGTTCTTTTTTGTGTGTTGAACAGAACTGGTAAGCAGGGCTACCTCCAGATCGATGGAGGATCTGTCCAACATGGACAATCACAAGGCAACAGCATCATGGTGAACACCAAAGGCAACATATACCTGGGTAAGTGTAATATCACAGTGGTAGTTTGGGGTCAGTAAGATTTTTCTTTTGAAAGAGATGCAATAAATGCATTAAAGTTACAATATGTAATTTTCGCTGCTAGAAGGCAGATATTCAAAACAACAGAGGTGTAGTTTGAAATCATGTATTAAAGATTTATTGACGTCACTGTAGTATGAAGCAGGGTGGAGCTGAAAGCCGTGGAAGCATAATGAGGCTGCAGAAGCAATTGCTAATGAGAGACGAGCGTGACACATGGCTCGAAAGCAGCAGAGGTTTTATTAACACACAGTCGACCGTTTCTGCTCCTTTTCGCTCAGATGCAATGGAGATGCAAGAGAATTCTTTATTTCTCTGGATTTAAACATTCTTGGAATACATATTTCAGTTTCCACAAAAATATTAAAGGAAAAGTTCACTTCCAGAACAAAAATTTACAGATAATTTACTCACCCCCTTGTCATTAAAGATGTTCATGTCTGTCTTTGAGTCGTAAAAAAAAAATTATGGTTTTGAGGATTTCTCTCCATACAGTAGACTTCTATGGTATGACTTCCAAAATGCAGCTTCACGTTTTGCTTATCGGTTATTTTCTAAAAAAATTACAATTTATATACGTTTTAACCTCAAATGCTCGTCCTACTTTGTAAACACTTGGTCGATACTTCTGTAGCGATGTAGAATGTTTTTTAGATGGAGGAGAAAATCAGATGGGAGTTTTTTTGACCTACTCTAACTGTCTTGAAACAGAATACACAGAGTACACACAGAGCTGGACAAAACGAGCATTTAAGGTAAAAAATTATAAAACTGTCCATTTAAAAAAAAAAAAAACTATAGTTTCACTTGATAAGACACTTATTCTTTGACTGGGTTGTTTAAAGCCCTTTGAAGCCGTATTCAAACTGCGTTTTGTAACTCCAAACTCACAGGTACCATAGAAGTCCACTATATGGAGAAAAATCCTGAAATGTTTTCCTCAAAGTTTTTTTTTTAAATCTAACCGATCCCAAACTCTTAAATTATTATTTTTTTCTTATCCTTAAACCTACAAACTTAGGGAAATTATAATGAAATTATATTTTGAAATATTCTCTTTTTAGAGGACATTAGGATTCATTACAAAAATAATTTCAAGACTTTAAAAAAAACTATAGGCAAAAAGAATCACTTTCATTCACAAATCAACTTTTTTCTTAAACATATATTTACATGAAATAATGTGACGTTGGTTTTGTATGCGTCACCGCAGTTCTGATTTGAAATGTCTGTTGAGTGGCGCTATAACTCTAATGCTCTCTGACGTTTTAAAATAACGTACCATCTGCACTACACCTAAACCTACCCGATAGTATGAACAAAAGCAAATGTGACGCAAAACACAATCGCAAACATGCCATTTTAGCTCGTTTTTTGATCTGATCTTTTAGCTCTTTCATCGTGAGTCACAAGAATCATACCCAAGGATTACGCATCCTAAGTCCAGTTCAATGCCAGCTGAGCTACTGAGTAAACTTGTTATGTCTGGAAAATGAAACATATGGAGTTGTAATCATAACTGTGTACAAAAACGATCACAAGTGCTCGCTGTTTTACCGCCTGTTTATTTCAATTGGAAACTTTCGTGTTTTGCAAAAAAAGTAGAAAACATGCCCTAAGTTTTGATGACCCCTATACTGCCCTCCAAAGGCAAAGTGCAGTAAATACGCCAACACTGAAACTGAGAAAAATGCCTTTAAAGTTTTTACGCCAGCTAGTCAAACATGTTGACACTCTTGTTTGTCTGAAACACTCTCGTTTCTCTGGGACAAAATTCAACCAGGAGACTTTGCCACAAGACAAAACAGTTGTCACAAAGTCCATTTTAAGCCTTAACTCAGTTTTGACCAAATGCGTAGTTACTGCGCTTTGCCTTTGGAGGGCAGTATAGATGACTTATAGAAATTTGAATCTGAAGTAAGATTGTTTATATTTGGACTGTAGGTGGAGCTCCAGACATGAAAGCATTGACCGATGGGAAGTACTCATCGGGTATCACAGGCTGCGTGAAGAACCTCTCGCTGATGAACGCTCGACCGGGAGAACAGCCAGCGCGACCTATCGACCTGCAGGTCCATGCAGAGGAGGGCATCAACGTGGAGCGCTGCTTAACATAGACGCAGTACTAAAACACTAGCAGAGACTACAGAAAAAAGACCCCTCATCCACATTCACACTGAGAAACGTGCATTTCTCAGATGCTTACAGGACAAAACAACAGCCACACTATAAGAGACACACACTGATACGTGTTTACCGGTGCTTCACCGCAACCGAAAACACACACAAGAAAGGATTCTTTGCTCTGTGCTGCGTTAAACCAAAAAAAAGAGAACAAAAAATGAATGATATTAACAAGTCTTCAACTTTTCAGTGTTTTATGCTCAATGAAGGACTTATTAACACAGAAGCTCCGTTTACATACTCCGAACAGTAGCTTTTTTAGCTAAAAGATGACAAAAAAGGTTTTATTAAAAAATAAACATGATGAGCCTTCTATGGTGGGTCAGATCCTATGGAATCGGAGATGTTTTTACAGCACTGAATTTTTATTTATAAGCATATTAATCTATATATATTATATTTGTGGGGGGATGCAAGCTAACAATAACCTGCTCATTTGTTTTCCTAGCAGTGATTCTAGACTCTAATAATGCGTGTCTGAGGTTTAGTGCCCGAGCTGTGTTAATACTTGAAGACTCGCTGCCTTCTTTTACTCTGTTTGAGGGCCGGTGGGGGCGAGCATGCTTAGATACCATGAGGAACGGGTCTCTGTGAGGTCACAGCACAGAAGACATCAAGATGCATCTCAGGTGAAGATTGTTGCTAAAAATTCAAATTGGGAGATCATATATACGGTGTCAGCTGCATATATTTGAAACAATGTACCTTCCGTTCTTGGAAACGTTGTGTCTGGTCATATAAAAAATGATGGTGCTAAATTCAGACATGACAAAAGCAACAAAACAAGCACATAATCATAGTTTCAGTTTCATATTTGCTTCTCTCAATGGGTCTCATTTGTTGTAAAAAAAAATAAACAAGATGCAGCTTTACAGTAAAATATAACACTGTTTACTGAATACAATCCCTCAAACCAAAGTATTGAGACTGCAGTTCATGTTAGATTTTTGTGTTTATTTAAACAACAGAATTAGAATTCTTGTAGTGGATGACAAATGTTATATAAAATCACACTGCAGCAGTTTAAAATGTTTAGAAAGTCTTATCTGCTTTTCATAGTAACACTAACATATTTTGCATGATAGATTTGTATGAAGGTTTATTGAGGTGTGTTTTTCCAGTACGTTCATATTCTGTAGGAGTCTTACACAGTGTACACTGAACAAAAGAGGAAATGTGTGTCATCTTCCAGATCCTCCAGAGAGTTCATGGAGAACTGACTCGTCTACAGCGAAGCATTCAGCTTCATTATCTTTCTGGCTGCACTCATTGCATAGAGAAATGAACGTGAGAACAGACAGAGGAGACAGAGTAGAAGGTGAAACCTTTCTTTTATTAGTGCTGTGACATGGAGCTCTAATGAACATGCTCGCCCACATAGGCTAGACAGGGGTCAAAGGTCACTTTGGCCCGCTTTTGTCTTTTTCACCATTTTATATGACTAAGGCTTGTCTGTTACTTTTCTTTTAAAAAAAGGAGCATTACTGCTTAATTAAAGTTGCTTTACTTTTATTATTATGATTTGATTCTGTCTTTTGTCATCACTGATTTCCAAGCCTGAAATGGATTTAAAGCATGATCACACACGCTGGTGGTTTTTCTTTTGCTAATTTGTAATGTCGTACAACCTACTGCACCACTCAGTTTGTTCTTTTGTGTTTCAAAGATTGCAGAGGAATCCAGTTCTGTCTCAATAGTGTATAAAAATCTCCCACATGACGTGGGAGTTCGGTGTTTAGCAGGCTGAAACCAAAAGTCTTCTAAAAAAGGTGGCTTTTCATGTCAATTCAACCCTGATGGCTGTAGGAGTTTTCTTGAAAGATGAGTAAAAAGATTCTAATGTAAACATCTCTGATGTTATTTATTGAGATTCTCGATGTTCTGATGTTGTAATGCATTAAATGAAACACTCACACTACACAAATCCTTCTGACGTAACTGTAAACTTTAAACATGATGTTTATGTATTAAAGGTATAGTTCACCCATTAATGTAAATCTGTCATTGATTACTCACCCTCATGTCTTCCAAACCCATAAGACCTTACGTATTTTTGATGAAATCCAAAAGCCTTCTGATCCTGCATAGACAGCACCGCAACTACCATGTTCAAGGCTGAGAAAGGTAATAAAGACATTGTTAAAATAGTCCATGTGACACCAGTGGTACAACCA
This sequence comes from Garra rufa, assembly GCF_049309525.1. Classification (NCBI taxonomy): domain Eukaryota; kingdom Metazoa; phylum Chordata; class Actinopteri; order Cypriniformes; family Cyprinidae; genus Garra; species Garra rufa. Next base: position 25,648,110 of record NC_133378.1, on the reverse strand, counting down.
TAATTTTATGAAGTTACGAGAATACTTTTTTCACACAAAGAAAACAAAAATGACGACTTTATCCAACAGTTCCTTACTGCCTTTCTGGGCCTTGAATGGGGTAGTTGCGTTGCTGTCTATGCAGGGTCAAAAAGCTCTCGGATTTTGAAGTGTTTTGAAGATGACCGAAGGTCTTACGGGTTTGGAACAACAGGAGTAATTAATGACAGACTTTTCATTTTTGGGAAGTTAAGGTTCAAGTGTTATGCTGAATATAAAGAAACAAACTCATGTAAATCGTATTTTCATGTAAAAAAAAAAAAATGTTTTATTTACAACTTTTAAAAATTAGGTTTAGCGGTTTAGAATTTCAGATGGTTCTGAGTCTGCAAAACGCTCATCTTGCTTTATTTATTCGCCCCTTGATGTCTTTTTGGGCTCCAATATCAGTGCTAATTACACTACCCAGATACGTGAAACCATTCACATCCTCGACTGACTCTCCCTCAATGGTAACTAGGTCAGAGACTGGTGCATTGATACACATGACCTGTGTATTGTGCTTGTTTATGTGTAAGCCAGTCTGTGTAGCATAACTCAGTGGTTCTCAATTCCAGTACCACCGCTCTGCTTATTTTGCATGACTCTCTTATTAACACACCAGGGGCCTCATTTATAAAGACTTGCGTAGAAACCATCCTTGATTTTATCTAAGCACTTTTCTGATTTGATCGTAAGAGCGATTCAAAGAAAACGATCGTACCACGAAATCCATGCGTAGGACTACGCCAGTCATTCGGTTATAAATCACAAATGATCGTGGAATTGTGTGCAGCCGAATGTTCCGCCGTCGAATCACCCCTGCTTAATTAATTAACATATAAAATGAGCTCATTCCTAAAGCAAAAACTCTGTGACAATGGCAAGAAAAAAGGAGTGCAAGAAATCAAATTATAGTAAGGCTAAACTATCTGCAATACCAGGCATTACCACAAGGAAACGGTCGTACGCCAAGGTGGAATCTGACGTGGAGAGAAGTACTTTTCCACGTCAAAGACGGTTTTTATAAGTCTGTACTTTGACGTGGATTTGATCGTACTAACACTCTAAGATCAAATCAGTGCGTAAGAAAGTTTTATAAATGAGGCCCCTGATTTAGATAATCAGCTCCGTTGTTCCGGAACTGTGTTCAGACTGATATGGTTTCTACACAGTGTTCTTTGCTTTCTACTTCCTGAACATGGGAAATCTGTTGACGTTTACTTAACTTCGAAACATTCATTCATGACGGATTTGCGCTGAGCCATTGCCTGCAGCATTTTCACACACAGATGAATCTTAATAGAGAAGTGGGGAGTGTGACATAAAATACCTTTGTAAATAAATACCATTTAAATCACGTCTCCCACACTTTTTAATGCCTTTTGAATGGAACATATCCACTCTATTTTTACCGTAAGAGTGGGCGCCGTCATTTGTACATTGGGTCTGGCTTCCTTTCTCCTCTGCAGCTATTTTTAGCTGAACAAAACAGCTCATTTTGCTGCTTGATATTGCAGATTGGTGTGTCTTACCATATTATTCTAATGTTTTATCTTAATTATGAACACACTGGTTTGTAGTGCAAACAGTTACCGTTTACTGTTTACTGCATGTTGTTATTTTCTTGCAAGTATCGCCCATAGACAATGTGGCTGAATTACAGCAATTCTGCCAAGATGAGTGGGCCAAAATTCCTGCACAGCACTGCAACAGACTCATTGCAAGTTATTGCAAACACTTGATTGCAGTTGTTGCTGCTAAGGGTGGCCCAACCAGTTATTAAGTTTAGGGGGCAAACACTTTTTCACACAGGGCCATGTGGGTTTGGATTTAGTTTTCTCTTCAAAATAAAAAAAAAACTTCTTTCAAAAACTGCATGTTGTGCTTACTTGTGAAAAAAAATAAGGAAGGGGGCCAACACCTTTTCACACTGTGTAGAGAATTTGCAGAGTGTCGGTACTCAAGGACTGGAAGAGAGGGTTTGCACCTATATCACATTTTGGTCAGTTACCCGGATACATGGCCATTTTGGCAATACTTGGATGTAAACAGCAGTGGATTGCATGGTTAATGTACTACTAAGAACATTGTTCTACTAATTTATGATGTCTAAACCATGGAAAAAATATGTGGAAGCTGCTAAATCATATAGAGGACTTAGTAAGCAAGAAAGGGAGTTACAGTTTGACAAACTGCATTAGATGTTAATTGAAAAGAAAACAATGTAAACTTTTCTGAAAACAGACAGTTTCCCTCAGAGCTACATTTATATAAACTCCTACACCCAATTTATTATTTAGGAGTTTCTTCCAGTATTTTGTACATCATTAACCGTGAGATTGATCTGCCTGCTACAGTATTTTCTCCTTTTTATGTCCGTCTTCAGCATTTCTGGCCTCTTTTAACGGCCTTTTGCAGACTAAATATAATAACAACAAAATATTTCCACACAAATGACATTTTGGAACATGAATGCAGTGCAGTGAATGTACGAGTTGCACCGGCCTTAGGGCAGTCTATATCGTCAAACCCTGTAATAAGTGGTAAATATCCGTACGATCTGCCTCCTTTTTCACGGACTGATGACCCGACATCTCTTTCTTCGGTAACACTTTATTTTAAGGATCAGGAATTAGACAGTAATTAATGACTAATAACTGCATTTGTAAGTGACTAGTTATGGACTTGTATGCCATTACAAGCTATTTATAAGGCCATTTTTGTCTTTTAGACCCGTTATACTTGTTTCTGTCCTAACAGTGTATTAATTAGCTAAACATAAAACAAACTAATAGCTTGTATTGTGTGAATTACACACTTTATAAGTTCTCAATATACTATGTGAATGTGTAGCTTATAAGTATAAAATAAATATAGAATAGGCATTTCATCACCGACATTTCAATTAACAGAAAAACACTTTTACACAAAAGCAAAGTCTTTCTAGCAGTTGTTCCTACTAACAAATGCTTTAAAAACTAAATATTCCCCATTCCCTGAATTTATTAATAGCTAACAAGCAAATTTCTCACTAATACATTCAGTATTACTTCAGATTATGTTCCCTATTCTAAAGCAGAAAAGCGACATGAAAGTTTGCAGATGTGTCTCATCTGTAGTTTGTTCTCTTGTTGAACCATCAAACAATAAAGACAGAATTCTTCACTGCAATCTTTCATGTCTCTTTTCTACTTTAGAATAGGGAACATAATCTGAAGTAATACAGCATTTATTAGTGAGAAATGTGCTTGTTAGCTATTAATAAATGAAGGGAATGGGGAATATTTTGTTTATTAATCATTTATTAGTATGGAACAACTGCTAGAAGACTGCTTTTGTGTAAAAGTGTTTTTCTGTTAATTTAAATGTCTGATGAAATTCCTATTCTATATTTATTTCATACTTATAAGCTACACATTCACATAGTGTACTGAGAACTTATACAGTTTGTGATTCACACAATGCAAGCTATTAGTTTGTTTTATGTTTAGCTAATTAGTACACTGTTAAGACAGAAACAAATATAAAGGGTCTATAAGACCAACATAAGACAACAGCCAATAAAGGCCTTATAAATAGCTTGTAATGGCATACAAATCCATAACTAGGCATTTACAAATGCAGTTATTAGTCATTAATTACTGTCTAATTCCTGATCCTTAAAATAAAGTGTTACCCTTTCTTCTATTTCTTATCCCAACATAGTGAATTACTTTAGTTTCTTCATTTTTCCGCCAAGCCCATGGACAAATTCCATTCGGTTCAATGGCACTGTTTATGTTCAGTGCCACCACAATGGCAGACTTCCGGATTGATGACGTAACGTGAAAACAATCTGTTGAGAACCACTGCTCTAAGCAATTAGTTCAAGCATGCTTTCAGGAACGAAGTGGGTAACTCTCTTTACAAATAATTCATCAGATCATTCACTCCAGATGATTAGTTTAAACATGTTTGGTTAGGAACAGAACACCACTACTGTGTTGATGGAGAAGTTAAATTTATGTAAAAAATCAGGGAAAATTGTGTTTATCACTATCAATTGGTCTGAATATCAACAAACCTGCTGCTTAGGCAGCATTCATGCAATAATGGTGATGCTGAAATTAAATCATTAAATGTTAAATCATGTTAAATGTGGTAGGCGACAACTGGTGAAGCATTATTTCATGATTTAACAAGACTTAATTCTTTTTTAGTATAATCGCAGAATCCTGCACTTTTCAAATGCCTAATTGCTAATAGTGTAATATTGATAATGAATATCTTAATTATAAAAACATCTGCTGTGTTATGTAGTTACGTTGTGTTATTAGTCACTGAAAGAGTGCGTAATCTGCATATTAAGGTTCGCCTGTTTATGAGTTGCAGGAAGTGGAATTCCACAGCAATTAATTTGCTTTTTGAAACATAAAATGTAAATTGATTGAACCAAGCTACAAAGTGTTTTGAGATTGTGAAAAATCGTAAAGATGCAGTACAAAATTTCAAAAGTGCAAAAGAGGTAAGACGTACCACAGACATGATTTTAAAATCAACAATAGACTTTTGAAGTGCACAAAATATTTGAATATTTGAAAAGAATTTGAACAAATTACTCTGATAGCACACATACATCACGGAGACATCTATTTGATGTCTGCATTTACATCTGGAAGACAAATTTTTTTAGTGTTTGCTCATCTGCAATACGTCTATAGGATGTTTTCTATCAGATGTCAGATAGACGTATATTACATGTCTTTAAGATGTTTATGGTTTAGAATGTATGTAAAACTGACATCTTACTTATCTGTCAGATGTTTGTACACAGCAGATGCTTTCCAGATCAAGTGATCTTTGACATCTTGCAGACGTACGAGACAAAAGAGAAAGTATACTTGCTATTTAATTATCTATACAAAATGGGAAAATTTAGGAAAAAATTTGTACAGTAATTTAACCATGTAACTCTACTGCAATTTTTTTTAAATAGCGACTGTCATTTTTGTGTAAAAATAGGAAAGAAAACATTGTGTAATGCTACCTGTTGTTAGTTGGGTTTTTAATGTAATTGTTTTATGAGAAGTGTGCTTGTGTTTTGAAAGAATGTGATTTAAAGTGTATTTGGAGTGTTTTGATAGTTTAAGTGCATTTTGAATGTGAAATGAACTGCTGTGAGAAATGGGTCATTTTCTCTTGTGACTTGGTTTGTACAGCAGGATTACAATTGCTGTGTTTTCTCTCATTTATGTGGTACGATCAAATGTCAGAAAGATGGGTGGAGTGCTGGAGGTGAATGAAGAGAAATTAGAACAATTAACAAATGCTGCTGCTAGACAGTCTGGGAGGAGCCCGTCTGCTTAAAAAGAGAAAGGAGAGCACAGATGATGTTGTGTATTTAGTGCTGTTCAAATATAGTTTATTACAGTATGTGAGAGAGATTCTTACTAGCATGATCAAGTAAATCTGAGTAAGTTTATAGAATTTGTTTATATTTATTTAATTTAGTACTTTAGTACTAGTACAATGCCAAATAATTAATGATTTTTACATTTACAGACAATAATTTTTATTGCTTCAGTTTTATTTATTTATTTCTATTAGACACACTACTGAAAAGCCAGAAGAATGAGCAGCAAGGTATGACATTTCATTTCCATCTATATTATATTATATTATATTATATTATATTATATTGTATTGTATTGTATTGTATTGTATTGTATTATATTATTAATGGTATTTTATTTACCATTCATTCTAAGGTATTTGCAACCTGGGTGGTTCTTGCTACAAGTAAGTTTGATTATGAAAGATTTGTAGTTGGTAAAAGCAATTAAAGATATTTGAAAAGCAAAAATCTCTGTATCTGTCTGTAAATGTTTACAGGTACACTCATCTCACTCTCCACTCAGGGTAGGTGTGATTTTTTTTCTACTTTAAACCTACACTTTACACTGTTACTTTTGGCACTTCAGCGGTTTAAGAATAAACTGCAAGTTATTGGAAGGTTAATTACTTGAGTCGTGCTTTGCTTTAATCTGTTGGCAAAAGGTGCTTGGTTAGTATGAAAGCTTGTGCCATGGGATTTAAAAATGTAAAAAGTAATTGTCAATTTATAATAGTTTTACATTTATAAGTAATTTGTATCTTAAGTGATGTGAGATAAAAGTAGCAATTTCCTTTTTTATTTTAATTCTCTGGCTGAAACAGCCTTCCTTACAAATGTGATGCTGTGCTAACTCGATGCATATTTTCTTACAGTTACTGACGCTTTCCCTTTTCGCTTGCAATTTTTTTTCACTTTGTGATTCAGCTTTTGTGGATTTAGGCCAGACATTGGACCAAGCCATTGTTCGGCCAGTCAATGGTAAGTCTCCAGTCAAGTTGTTAGTTGTTAGTTCACCCAAAAATGAAAATTAGCCCATGATTTACTCACCCTCAAGGCATCCTAGGTGTATATGACTTTCTTCTTTCAGACAAATCCAATACATTATAAAGCTTGGAAGAGCCAGGGCATTTTTTAGTATAACTCCAATTGGATTTGTCTGAAAGAAGAAAGGCATAGACACCTAGGATGCCTTGAGGGTGAGTAAAACATGGGCTAATTTACATTTTTGAGTGAACTAACCCTTTAAAGCTTCAAATCTTAAACAAGCCATTTGCCCAAATCAGTGTCACATTATTGATAACTAAAATAAATGTACACTATTTATGTTAGACTTTAAAAATGTTTATGACAACCAGACTAGACATCTTCGCTTGTTTCTGCCACAGGATAACAAGTGTAAAAAATTATTGCAGAATTAATCATTAATTACTCATATCACACAGCTCTTTTCTCGCAATTGTGAGTTATAGCTTACGATTTAGACTTTTCTTCTCAGAAATGCAAGTTTATATCTCACAATTTTGAGTTGTGCGATAAAGTCGCAATTACATATTTATTCTGTGGCCGAAACAAGATTCCATACAAATGTGATGCTGTCTTATGTTTACTGACGCTTTCTCTTTTTTTGCTTGCAAATTCTTTTCACTTTGAGATTCAGTTGCTGAGGATACAATCCAGACGTTGGAGCAATCCATTTTGCCAGGTTGGCTAGTCAGGCCTGTCAAAAGTAAGTTTTAAGCCCTTGCATTCAAGTCTCGAGAAATCAATCCCAACAGCTTTTAATAAAAAATAATTATGAAAGGTTTATCATAGTAATTTGGGGTGAGGCAAAAACATGGTTTTGGAAAATGGTTTTATGATGTAAACACTCCTTATTTAAATTTTGGTTAAGTTTACTCATGTATCATGATCTTATTCTAAATTCTAAAAGACTCTTATCTGGTCTTCCTTGATTATTATTTATTTTAACATTTTTTTTTTTTTTTATTCTGTTAGAAGGTTGTATAACCAAGTGGTTTGACCGTGATGACCCAAGTGGGAAAGGAGACTACGAGCTGTTGGCTGATCTTCTTAATGCATACCCTGGAGAAATATGTCCAAATCCAATCAGAATAGAGGCTCAGACTGTCTCTGGCCAACCAGCGTCTCAAACAGGAAACGTCTTTCAAGTGTAAGGTTTTTACAGGACATGTGCTTCTGGTAATATTTTGATCCAAGATACAAAGAATACTGTTTTACTGTAAGTTTTACTGCATATGTACAGTTAGAGTCAAAAGTTTACACCCCCTTTTAGAATCTGCAAAAAATTTTTAATTATTTTAACAAAATAAGAGGGACTCAACAACTATCAGTAGACAAAAAAAAAAAAAAAAAAAAACAGCTGATCATTCAGGATCATTCAGGTAACAACACAGTGTTAAGAATCAAGGGGATGTGCATTTTTATAAATTCAACTATTATTTTCTCTTGTGGACTAAATGTAAACGCCTTTATGTGAAATATCTTATTCAAGTCAGTACTAAATAAACAATATTTAGTTTGATCCCTTTTATTTTGGTAAAATAACATTTTGCAGATTCTGAAAGGGGGGTGTAAACTTTTGACCTCAACTGTAAAAGTGATCTTGTGTGTTTTTCTGAAGATATAATCCAACAACTGGATTTTCTTGTGTAAACGCAAACCAAGTAAGAAGGAAATGTGCTGATTACAAGGTGCGCTTTACCTGCCCAGAGGAATGGTGTTCAAGTGAGTGACATTTACAAACAAAAACAGCAACTGATTATGAAAATCAGACTGAAATATTTTCACTTGAGTTACTAAAGAGACCAGTCTAAACTTCGCCTTCTATTATATAAAAAATGTTTGATTATATACATTATATAAAGTACAAAGTAGCAAAATATATCAAAGCACAAAATTCACTTGTAAATGATTTTAAAGTTTATGAGTTTATTATATTTACTCAGCTGGTCGTCTTCTTTTAGGATGTAGGACACGCTGGTTTGACCGAGATGACCCTAGTAGACTAGGAGACATTGAGACGCTGTTGTTAATCCTGATGAAATACCCACTACAAGTCTGCCCTCAGCCCATCGCCATTGAAGTCGCAACCATTAGTGGGACCCCTGTACTGCCGACTGGAAACAATTTTCATATGTATGTCATATTCTCTATAATATAAAACAAATATTGATCATTTCTGTGTTAAGAAGAAGTGCTTTGTTATGGGAACAGGGCTTTAAAACACTCTTGCATATACAGTTGTGCAGTTATTTTCTATGGATGGAACAAAGCAAATTTAAACTACTTTTTAAACAGCTTTGTTGAAAAGATTTAGTAAATAATGTTAAGTGTTCTGTTTCTGCAGATATGATGCAACACAGGGCTTTGCTTGTGTGAATAAACCACTAAATGGATGGTGGTGTCAGGACTACAAGGTCCGTTTCACATGTCCAAAGAGGTTTTGCCGTCGAAGTATGTGTTTTCATTCCATCTGCTTTTTATTAGCTCTATTGTTACTATAGACATTGTGATGATATTTTGATCTTAATTGAAAGGAATTTTACTGTTCTCCTCTATTAGATTGCTGGATATCCTTGTTTGACCGAGTTAATCCAAGTGAGCTGAACGACAATGAGACACTGTCGTTGAACACAGAAACATATCCACTACAGGTTTGCCCTCAGCTTGTCGCCACTGAGGTCGCAACCATTAGTGGGACCCCTGTACTGCAGACTGGAAACAATCAAGTGTAAGATTTAACAATGTTTCTTAATTTATTATATATATAGAGAGAGAGATTAAAAAATATAGATTTTATATGTAATTTTTAATGATTAACAGTCATCTCATCTCTCGTTCTGCAGATCTGAGCCACTACAGGACATTGAATGTGTAAATGATCAGCATGGTGGAAGGATCTGTGAGGACTAAAAGGTCTGCTACATGTTTGTGCAGGAGCCACATCTTCTCAGACCTCACAAGTGAGGCTGCAAACCTGACTGCTGACAAATATTAAACTTTTGTGAGACGGAGCTTTCAATTTGAGCTTAGATAGCAGTGTTAGATTAAATGGAAAAAATAAACAAAAATAACAATAAACTTTAGATTGCATTATCCTTCCTAGCCTCTATTCATGTTGTGATTGTGTTGTAAAATGCTTTTTAAAGGGGTCATCGGATGCAAAACTAACTTTTACATGTTGTTTGAACAGCTGTTTGAACACAACCACCCTACAATAATAAAAATCCACCCAGTGGTATTTTTTAATCTTTAAAAGGAATATCCCCTTTTTAAAATCAGGTCATTCTCAACAGAGGACGCTCCCACGATAGTAGATTGACATGAGTGCCTTACCTTAGACCCGCGCTCACTGAGCTCAAATATTTCAACTCCGATCACCATTGTGTTGACTCAGGTGCAGACAAGAATGTCTCAGATTGAGCGATTGAGGTGTAATAATGAATATAGCAGTCGTCATTTACCCCCGACATCTAAGCCACTGAAGACGCAGAGGTTTAACATTACTTTCGTTTTTAAAGTGAAAGCGCCGATTCCCATCTACATATGCGTGCCGATGTTGAGCAGAAGTGAGTATAAGGGTTTTTTATGCATCTTTGCAAATGGCCTTTCTTGATTATGTACTTGTTGGGAAGTTTCACTGCTAAACGCGGCTAAATGCAGCTAAAGTAAACATCATGCCTCATCATCCCAGCCAGAGAGGGGCGGGGCGAGCAGAGCTCATTTGCATTTAAAGGACCATACAATAATGTGAGTTGATGTTTTGCAGAGCTGATTTTGACAAGGTAAAAGGGTGTTTTTTTACACTACTATGGAGAATTTTTAACCAAAGCATATTATAGACTTTTCATTAAGACCCTAAAGAATCATATAAACTAGTGGAGAATGGGCATCTGATGACCCCTTTAAGAAATTGAAGCGTTCTATGATGATGATCCCTCCATATAAACACACTTGTGCACACTTCTTGTTCATTTATATTGGCTTACTGTATAAATAAAATTCAGATACTTTCAAATAATTTCCTTTCAGTATTGCGACTGGGCAAACAGAAAACCAGGTTGTAGAAATTCTAAAAAGATTTGTGTAGGTTAAATAGATCTTTTTATAACATAATTGAGCAGCTGAGCGCACCTCACCTTTTTGGGCTTTGAACATGGTAGTTGCGTTTCTGTCTATGCAGGGTCAGAAAGCTCTTGGATTTCATCAAAAATATCTTAATTTGTGTTCTAAAGATGAGCGACAGTCTTACGGGTTTGGAACGACATGAGGGTGAGTAATTAATGACAGAATTTTGCCTGGACATTTCTAGGAATCCCAAAGTTATGTAGGCTGCACATTCACTGATTCGGTTCATCAGCTTTACAATCTTGCTTGTAAAGTTTATTTCTGTCTTTTGCACAATTATTTATGCAGGTGTAGGAATCTTATTAAAAGATAAGTGGGAAATGTTATGGATGTGTTATCATGGTAAAGTTATTTACTTTTATGTCCACTGCTTGTTTCGAGTAAAACATTTGGCTTTCTCCCTGACAGAAGCAAGACCAGTGAGTCACTCAGCCTCTTGCTGCAGTTTCAGTTTGTCATCTCTTTCTTATTGCATCTTTCTGTCGTCTGTAAGCAAAATGTCCTCATTTTTAGAATGTTATACAGTGACTTTTCTGTCTCTATGATTCACTTACTCATATTTTCTCTAAAATGAGTCACGTATTTATACGAAATGGCTTAAATTATATATTTAGGTCTTATTTATCACTTAAACAGAAATAATATTTTACACACCTTCCACAATAAATATAAACAATGAAATTATAAAAAAACCTGCTTGGAAATTCCAGAATCCAAGCTTGGAGGAAAAAAACCGGGGAGATATTAAAAAAAAAAAAAATGTTTAATGCTGTTTTGTCGGGTATCCTCATAAGCGCAGTCTTAAATACGTTAAATAACATCTTAAAAAGTTGTGAGAAAATGAAATGCACATCAGTCATGTGCAGGTCTTTAAGTCACAGCCGCAAACAAAGGTATCAAATCAAATGTAACAGAGATAATTGTAGCTATTATACGGACAAACAAACAAACAATGCAGGACAATGCCGGAAATCTCATCCCTGTTTAGAACCTGTTAATACTGGTGTTCCACCTTATGCTTCTATTTACATTATTAACATTTTGTGATAACTATTAATATATCCCTAACAGGGTGGAATATTTTCACAGCCAGTGTCTGAACAATCTACCCATAATTATTATTTTTTGAGTCCCTGAGCTTGGCCAATATGTATTCCTAATAGTTAAACAAGTCACTATTTTTGGTAGAATGCTAAAAACATGAAAAACACTTTTTTCAAAGAATTATTGAGCCAAAATGTTATTGGATACTAGGAATTACCCAGATATTAACCACTGCATGCCCTTCATTTACACACTTAACTTAACAGAAAATCATCTTGTTTCTGTTTTGCAGAATCTCATAGTGAATAAACTCTTTATGTTTTTCCACAATAATAGATATCTGGCCCTTCCAAACCTCATGTTTCCACAATGCTACATGCCTATACGTGAAACTATTAAGAATTCAAACCACGTACGACTTACGACTTTGTAGCATTCCAGGCAAGTCACGCCAAACTGCCTGAGCGCAATTATTTTGATTATATTGTTATTAATTTGATTGCAACGTTATATTGTCCTAAAGTCTATTTTTCCACCGTGTACCACTTAATATAAACACCGCACCCATAGGGGCTGTCATTGCTGTTTCCCGGACTATGTAACTTCAGAGCTCAGAACTGGGAGTCTACGATCTACGAGTTTACCGGTGGGAAGTCACGGGTTTGACTGCCGCTCCAGTGCACTTTCACGGGTAGAAGGTTGGAAAGACATGGGTAACGGGTTGCCTTGAACTCGGCATATGACTGTGGGTGAAACTTCCGGTTCATTAGCCGCTACAGGGAAATAAGGAGAAGAATGTGCAGTAAACGGTAAAACTTTGCACTAAAACAAGTGGGTTCATAATTGAGATAACAGCCAGGGGTTAAATTGGGATTTGTTATGCGGGGGGGCTCTATGGTGGCAGGCTATATATATATATATATATAATATCAGCTATCGGCTGTGACATAAATCTGCACTTTTTTTATTTAATTCAAGTGAATTTCTTTTTACATTTATATTTCCCCCTAACTTCATTAATACTTCATGTTTCATTTAAAATTCTTACATTTGATCTATAAATTCTATTACATAATATGAAATATGAACAACTGAATTAAATAATGTTAGGATTGTTTTGAGAGTATTGTTGAGATTGTTTTAAGTATTTTTTAAATTACACAATTATGGGGTGGATTATACTTTTAAACCAAATTAAAACACCAGTAGGTGACGGCAAGTGTCTAATGAATGAGTTGTTCGACGATTCGCTGTTCGATTCGACTGATTTATCAGATGTTTGTGCATTGGATAATGAAACTTTGACTCAACTGATTTGTTCAAGACGAATTGCAAAACAAATTATTCAGCAATTAATCCTCTGGTTGCTCTGAAATACGCTTTGGGTTAGCTGTCTTTGAAATTATTTTTGCTGCTGAAATAGAACTGAACGCTGAATGATTCTCCACAATCTCTCATGAAATCCGCCGTTTTTTTTTCTTTTCTGTAGAGCCGTTTTGAACTTATTGTTTGAATGCATTCATTTACTTAATTCTTGGACTGAAAAGTTTAAAGGGGTTCACCGGTTTAAAGATGCCACTTTAAGGTATTGTTTTCATTATAATGTACTGATTCAAATTGGTAATCAATAATTATTTTTTCATCTGCCTGACGGAGCGGGCGTGGGCGCATCAGGCGCAATCATTAAACATATTTAAAAGGAAGCCGACGCCAGGAACGCATCACATTTCCATCCACCTATTTTTATGCGCATTTTGGAATATCGCATAAAAATCTCTGGATGGAAACGCGAAAATGCGCATAAATTCTAAAAATGCACATAAAAACACTTATGCGCACAACTAAGTAGGATAAACTTTTTATCCGATAAGAATAAATGCGCATAAACTACGATGGAAAGACTTTTACCGAATAAATTCCTCCATGCATATAAAATCATGAGACTCTGCACTGATAGAACGGGATAACTCTACTAACCAGCGGACCCATCTTGTCTCACAGCATCAGAAATGTTGTATTGGTCATTCTGAAATGTTTCCTTCACCAGTTTCGTCACTTGCCCACCACGTTTTGATTTTTTAATAGTAATAAAAATCATTTAGTTCAGTTAGAGAAACAGTGCAATTAAAAACTGAACACGGCTGCTCAACAGTCGCATCACAGATCCGCGGCCGGAGTCGATTATATTTTGGATTTTAAAAAGGCCTGTTGACTGTTGCCGTTTATCTAAAAGGTGATTTTGGAATCTCATTGGAAGAACATTCAGTTCTTATTTATTCCACCGTGTTTGCTGATTTTCAGTAGGCCTGTTTTTTTATATATAAATAGGCTACACTTTGTGTAAGTTATTTAACAGTTATTTTATTTTTTTTAATAAATAAATAATTCTGTGTTTAATATAGACTAAGTGAGTTAGTCGTACTGTTTTGTTGTCGTCCATTCAATCAATTGACGCCGAATTCGAAAGTAAAAGTAAAAGTAAAATGCTCACTGATCCCTTCAATTAATTATATTTATATGAAAATTATTATTTCCAGTGACTTATCCTAGTTTTATTAGTGATATTTAGTGGAAATTTGTCAGCAAGTGATGACTTTGTTCTCTTTGTCTTGTTGGTTGGAAACGCTGCTTTATGTGCAAATGTTTATGCGATGTTCCAGTTTTGCGCATAAGTTAAATTCGCATTTATGGATGGAAACATAGCTAGGGTCTTTACTCTGTGTTTATAGGGAATATTTGCATTTATTCACATGCGATTGAATTAGCTGTTCATGTGGTAGAGTGTCGTGATTTTGGTTTGCGTTTTGGTGTTATTTTTTGTTTTTGATGTTTTAATCTGGTTAGGGTACTTGTGCAGCGTTAATGACGTGTCGAGTCCTGCAATCTATGTGCCGGGGCTCACCCCCGGACGGCCCCGGCCCAATTTAATCCCTGATAACAGCCTACCTTAAAATAACATGGTAAGACACACCAGTTTGCAATATCAAGCAGCAAAACAAGCTAAAAGTAGCTGGACGCGAATGAGAACGGAAGCCAGAATAATTTACAAATGGCTAAAAGAAAAAGGTGGATAGATCATATTTTTGAATAGACTGAATATTTCACAAGTGAACTCTGGAGAGTAAACATGGACTACTCAATCATTAATTATGAAAATGTGTGAAATATGAGTACATTGCATTATTGTTGCTTAAACATACAACCTTAAAATGCAAGTCCTGAAAATACAATGCACTGAAATGAAAGCACTGTTAATGCAATGCATTTTTTTAATTTAACATGTCTTTTTGCTTCAAATACATTTGTCATTATTATAATTTTTTTTATTATTATTATGATGCATCCTGATTCTCATCCAATCAATCCTTATGCTAGGGAGTGCTTAGGTAAGATAACTATTTTCATTTTTGAGATCCTAGAGATTTTAAGAATTTAGAAATAGACCTAAGCAAAATATTGAATAAAGAATTCAAACAAATGATTAAACAGGCAGCTGCAAGCAAATTGAAGATAATACTGGGTATTATCATATATACAAAACAGGACAACTTGGAATCATTTTGTACTGTAATGTAAACATGGAGAGTGTAACATACACTGCAGTGAATGAATTCTAAACAGTAGAGAGCTGTCATTGTTGTTTTGGACAGAAAGAAAACATTGTGTAATGCTACCTGTTGATAGTGGGTTTTTAGGTCATTGTTTTATGAATGAGAAAGTGTGCTTGCTAGTTGACAAGCTTTGCTAGTGTTGTGGAAGAATGTGTTGATTTGAGACATATATACTGTAAAGTGTTTTATTGCATTTTGAATGAAACTTACTGCTGGGCCAAATGGGTCTCAGCGGTTGTAAAAAAGAAAAATGTAATTATGTTGTTCAAATTGTTCAAAGTAACCAGTCTGTAAATCATAACAAAAGTGTTATGAAATAAAATCAACCCATATCTACTTTCCTGCAGGACCACTGTCTGCAAGGGGGTCAAATGAAAAGCTTGAAGCCTTTTCTTTCTATGACCTTGTTTATTGTGTAAAGTGTATTGTTGGATTACAATTGCTGTGTTTTATCTTTCTAATTTATGGAACATATGATCAAATATCACATCTGACAATCTCACCTTCTCTGTTTCTTTATCGGGAAATACTTCAAGTGAGGAACAAAAGAGAAAGTTTTAGACAAGACAGCAAATAATCTCTATTCAGGACATAGATGGGTGGAGTGCTGGAGGAGAAAGAAGGGAGATCAGATGATAACAGAGATGCTGCAAGATGGTCCGGGAGGAGCCCACCTGCTTAAAAAGAGAAAGGAGAGCACAGATGATTTTGTGTAGACACTAACTGTGCTCCTGCATTTAGTGATGGTCAAATACAGTGGAATAAATATTCTCAATAGCACAATCATCAATTAAGACTGGGTGAGTTTATTTTTTTGTTAAATATATATATTATCTACAATGTATTACTTAAAATGTTTTGCAGTAGTATTCAATGAGGGGTGTTTTCCTCTTTTAGCAATGGCAAATAATTGTGGGTTTTTACAGGATTAATGATTTGTTTCTTTATTTATTTGTCCTGTAACACTCCCTATTGAAAAACCAGAAGAATGAGCAGCAAGGTATGGCATTTTTTTGTACCCATATTATATTATAATTATTATATTATCGTATATAATATAATTTTATATTATGTTACTATTCTTTACAAGGCATTTGCAACCTGGTTGGTTCTTGCTACAAGTAAGTTTGATAATGAAAGATGATTTTGGTAAAAGCAATTAAAATGTATATTTGTGTATGAGAAAAAATGCAAAAACCTCTGTCTCTGTCTGTTATTGTTTACAGGTACACTCATCTCACTCTCCACTCAGAGTAGGTGTGATTTTTCTACTTTAAACCTACATTCAATTACTTTTTTTGGTGCTCTAAAGGTTAAAGAATAAACTACATTACCTGTTGCAGAACATATTTCTCTGTACATACATGAGATGAACTTCACACTGGCTGTTCTGCATGGATGAATCTGATGACAAAGTAAAAAAAAAATAATAATAATGCAAAAACACGGTTTTGGAAGATGGATTTATGAGGTACTCGCTCATATTTGATTTTAAACCAAAAAAAGTTACGTAGTGTAGCTTAAAAATAAGACTTTAAATCTTACATGTCTTGTCAACATATTGATATCCTTGAAAGACTTCCATCTAGGCCCTATTTACACTGCAGTCAACATCTGAAGTGGATCAAAAAAGTTCTAAGAATGTTTTGTTCTAAGACAAAAAAAATGGGTATTGTTTTGTTTTTAGGACAACTTTGATGAAAGGTTTTGATCCACAAATGTTGACTACTGTAGTGCAGTTTTGTTTTAAAACGCATAACTTTTGATACGGTTATGCCTATCGTTTACACTACTCCAGTGTTTTTGACCCTCAAAAACTAAGACTTTCAAAAATGCTGTAGACCCCGTTTTAGTTTGAAAACTACAGGGTTGAGTTTAGGCTACGTTAAGACTAATGTGTTTTCGTTTTAAAACGCATAACTTTTGCTACGCCTGTCATTTACACTACCAACATTTTCAGCCCTTAAAACAGACACTTTAAAATATGCTGCAGACCCTATTTTAGTTTGAAAATCCGGGGTTGCATTTCAGGCTATGTTTATACTAGTGCGTTTTCATTTTAAAATGACATTTTAAATAAAAACGATCCTTGTCTACACTGGCATTTTCACTGCGTTGATCTCTGTCTACAAAAAAACTAAACCATTTACATGACCATTTCGGCTACATCAAAGATGTTTAAGTAACTGTAAAAAAAATTACAGTTATTCCTTGGGGTTTAAAAATACTGTGATTTCTTTACTTACTTTCAATGTTATGGTTGCTTTTCTTAAATGAGCCTCCAACATGAGACGCACCAAATGAGCATGATGTTATTGTTTACACAGATGTAAAGGATATGCAGAGCGAATGTGGGCAGCCACGTCATTATTGTTCTCAAAAGTCTCCGTTTTGGTCCGTTTACACTGAAACGCAACCCCGGAGTTTTCAAACTAAAATGGTTTTCGAAAGTCTCTGTTTTAGAGGGTCAAAAGTGCTGGAGTAGTGTAAACAACAGGAGTAACCGTAGCATAAAATGAAAATGCACTAGTGTAAACGTAGCCTCAGAAATGATCTCCGTCCACACTACAAAAATGACCATTCAGAATGAACATTATGTTGTTTACAAAAGTTCCTTTTCAAGAAGTCTCAGTTTTTGTCCGTTTAAAATGAAATGAAACAAAATGAAATCATGTACGTCCTCACCTCTATTGACGATAATAAAAAACTGTGATCGGTTTGTGAGATCAGCCAAGTTTAGTGAATACCGATAAAGTCATAAAATGGGATTATCGGCCGATACCGATCTCTGGCTGATCGATCGGAGCATCCCTACTGTGCACTGACAACATTCAGTGGGGGGGAAGGGGTCGCAAAATCAGCCAAGAGCCCCTGCTACTGTACATTGTTCCAATATTACCCCCTCTCTGATGCCCCTGGGCATGGCTGCCCACATTCACTCTGCGTATCATTGACTTCTGAATATGCTGCAGACCTCATTTTAGTTTGAAAACTCCAGGGTTACATTTGGGGTCTGCAGTGTTTTTGAATGTTTCCATTTTCGAGCGACGAAAATGTCGGAATAGTGTCGGAACATTGGGTGTAACCGTAGCAAAAGTTATGCGCTTTAATATGAAAAAACACATTAGTGTAAACAGTGCCTGAAACGTAAAAGTTTTTAAACTAAAACAGGGTTTGCAGTACTTTCTAAAGTCTCTGTTTTTGAGGGTCAAAAATGCTGGAGTAAACGCTAGTGTAGATGAGGATCGTTTTCATTTTAAAACGCACTAGTGTAAACAGGGCCTGAAATGCAACCCTGGAGTTTTCAAACTAAGCAGGGTCTGCAAAAGTATTTCAAAAGTCAAATGAATGTAAATCGAAAACACACTAGTGTAATCAAAACACTAAAAAAATTCTTCTGTGTATATTTATCAGGTTGTATAACCCAGTGGTTTGATGGTGATGACCCAGGTGGGAATGGGGACTATGAGCTGTTGGCTGATCTTCTTAGTACAAACCCTGGAGAAATATGTCCGAATCCAATCGCAATAGAGGCTCAGACTATCTCCGGCCAATCAGCATCTCAAACAGGAAACATCTTTCAAGTGTAAGGTTTTGACACGACATGTGCTTCTGAAAATATTTTGAACCAAGAAACAAAGAATCCTGAAGCTTTACAGTATATGTAATGGTGATTTTGTATGATTTCCTGAAGATATAACCCGACAAGTGGGTTTGCTTGTGTAAACGCAAACCAAGTAGGAGGGGTTTGTGCTGATTATAAGGTGCGCTTCACCTGCCCAGAGG
The DNA here is from genome assembly GCF_049309525.1 of Garra rufa. Classification (NCBI taxonomy): domain Eukaryota; kingdom Metazoa; phylum Chordata; class Actinopteri; order Cypriniformes; family Cyprinidae; genus Garra; species Garra rufa. The sequence continues at coordinate 25,629,126 of NC_133378.1, read as the reverse complement.
AATGGTGTTCAAGTGAGTGACATTTACAAACCTAAACTGCAGTTGATTATTAAAATAAGACCTCTGTTATATAAAGTTACATGTAGATTACAAAGTTACAAAATATCAATGCACAAAATTCACTTTTAATTTTGAAATGTTCTTTTCTACAAGAAATCAATGTGATCTTTTGTTGGTCTTGTATGAGTTTATTATATTTACTCTGCCGGTCATCTTTTATTAGAATGTAGGACACCTTGGTTTGACCGAGATAATCCCGGTGGAAAAGGAGACTATGAGACGCTGTTATTGACCTTGGTAACATATCCACTTCAAGTCTGTGCTCAGCCCATCGCCATTGAGGTCGCAACCATTAGTGGGACCCCTGTACTTCCGACTGGAAACAATTTTCAAGAGTACGACAAATCTACTGTTTCATACTATTTTCCACTATACAATCAGACATCTAAATACAAAATAACACTAAAATTCTTTGCATATCAACCTAATTTTATGAGCAGATTTTGTAAATGATGTAAACTGAAGCGTTCTGTTTCTGCAGATACGATCCAACACAGGGCTTTGCTTGTGTGAATGCACAACAGAATGGAGGTTGTCAAGACTACAAGGTCCGTTTCACATGTCCCATGAGTTTTTGCCAACCAAGTATGTATATTCATTCCATCTACTTTAAATATACTTGTACATATACATTTTTGTGGCGTAATAGTTCCCTCTCTACTTCATTCATCAGAGTGTATAACCAGGTGGTTTGATTCTGACAATCCTAACACAAATGGAGGCGATTCCGAACAATTGACTGTCCTTCTCAGTATGTACCCTGGAGAAATTTGTCCAAATCCACTTGGAATAGAGGCTCAGACTATCTCTGGCCAACCAGCATCTCAAACTGGAAATGTCTTTCAAGTGTGAGTCTATATTTTTAGTATATTAAGAAAAAGGGGAGCACAAAACCAGTCTCAAGTGTCAATTTTTCAAATTGAGATTGATACATAATCTGAAAGCTGAATAAATACGCTTTCCATTTGATTGAGATACAACTATTTGAAAATCTGAAATCCGAGAGTGCAAAAAAATCTAAATACTGAGAAAATCACCTTTAAACTTATCCAAATGAAGTTCTTAGCAATGCATATTACTAATCAAAAATTAAGTTTTGATATATTTACGGTACGGAAATTTACAAAATATCTTCATGGAACATGATCTTTACTTAATATCCTAATGATTTTTGGCATAAAAGAAAAATCGATAATTTTGACCCATGCAATGTATTTTTGGCTATTGCTACAAATATACCAGTGCTACTTAAGACTGGTTTTGTGGTTCAGGGTCACAAATGATGTTTGCTTTTCATTATGTACTAAAGGTGTGTTGTGTGTTTTATGAAGATATAATCCAACAACTGGGTTTTCTTGCATAAACGCAAATCAAGGAGGAGGGATTTGTGCTGATTATAAGGTGCGCTTTACCTGCCCAGAGGAATGGTGTTCAAGTGAGTGACATTTACAAACCTAAACTGCAGTTGATTATTAAAATAAGACCTCTGTTATATAAAGTTACATATAGATTACAAAGTTACAAAATATCAATGCACAAAATTCACTTTTAATTTTGAAATGTTTTTTTCTACAAGAAATCAATGTGATCTTTTGTTGGTCTTGTATGAGTTTATTATATTTACGCAGCTGGTCATTTTTTATTAGAATGTAGGACACCTTGGTTTGACCGAGATAATCCCGGTGGAAAAGGAGACTATGAGACGCTGTCATTGACCCTGGTAACATATCCACTTCAAGTCTGTGCTCAGCCCATCGCCATTGAGGTCGCAACCATTAGTGGGACCGCTGCACTGCCACCTGGAAACATTTTTGCAGTGTATGGTATCATATCTTCTCCATAGAAATGTCTTGAATTAAAATAGACTATGTTGTTGATGTTTTTTTCTTAATGCAATGTCAAATAGACATGAGAAGCTTAATCATTACTTGTTCTGGATCTCCAAGAACACCTTTGCAAAATCTTTTTAACAAAAATGCTTGTTATGAATGCCATTTTGAGAATATGGTTAATATATGTGTTATCTCTCTGCAGATATGACCCGTTACAGGGCTTTGCATGTGTGAATGGGGCCTGTCAAGACTACAAGGTTCGCTTCACATGTCCATTGAGTTTCTGCCAAACAAGTAGGTATCATAATTCTGATTTCTTAAAGTTGTTATTTTCCATATTGTAGCTTTTAGGTAATTTTGTTTGTTTTAATAGTTTCTTTCCTCTCCATATTCATCAGAGTGTGTAACCAGGTGGTTTGATTCTGATAACCCTGATTCAAATGGAAGTGATTCTGAACTCTTGACTGGCCTTCTCAGTACATACCCAAAGTACATCTGTCCGAATCCACTTGGAATAGAGGCTCAGACTGTCTCTGGCCAGCCAGCGTATCAAACTGGAAACATCTTTCAAGTGTGAGTCTATCAAAGGATCTTTCAAAAGGATCTTAAATTAAGTTTGTTTTTTAATGTGTTGTAACAGTGTTTTATTTTTTCTGAAGATATAATCCAACATCTGGGTTTTCCTGTGTTAATGCAAATCAAGGAGGGGTGATTTGTGCTGATTATAAGGTGCGCTTCACCTGCCCAGAGGATTGGTGTTCAAGTGAGTTGCATGTGAGATTATTTAAAACTATCTCAACTTAGACATCAGGTAAAAATCTAGGTTTCTGAATCTAGCTGAATTGATGTCTACTATAATTGTGATCTTACAATTGTGAGGTATTTTATTGAGATGGTTGTTTTTGTTAGAATGCAGGACATCCTGGTTTGACCGAGATAACCCCGGCGGACTAGGAGACTATGAGACGCTGTCGTTGACCATGATAGCATACCCACAACAGGTCTGCGCTCAGCCCATCGCCATTGAGGTCACAACCATTAGTGGGACCCCTGTACTGCCTACTGGAAACAATTTTCATGTGTAAGATTTAAGAATAGTTTTTAATTTATTTTATTATAAACTCAAATATATGCAATAAAAACAATTTTGTAATGATTAACAGTCATCTGGTCTGATTCTGCAGATTTGATCCACTACAGGGCTTTGAATGTGTGAATGATCAGCAGGGTGGAGGGGTCTGTCAGGACTACAAGGTCCGCTACACATGTTTGTGCAAGCGCCAATTTCACTCAAACTCATCATTTGTAGTCACATACCCCTAAATCTAAGTTTTAACTATTGTATATTATGTTAAGCTAAGCTAAGTGCTAGATTAAATGATAAAAAGGAAAAATAAATAAATAATGGTACAATAAACATTTGCTTGCATTACCCTTCTTAGCCTTGATTCATGTTGTGTTGTGTTGTGAAAAGCTTTGTAAGAAACTGAACAATTAAACTCAAAAATCTATTTCTATGATGATCCCTGCATATCAACAAACTTGTGCACGCTTCTTAATGTATATTAGCTTACTGTACCAACAGAATTCAGACTAAAGCAAAAAACAAACCAACAAAAAAAAGCTGAATTTAAAAATTAGAATGTAGAAATTAAAAAGTGGGGTAGGTTAAAGGGATAGTTCACCCTAAAATGAAAATTCTGTCATTAATCACCCTCATGTTGTTCCAAAACTGTAAGACCTTCGTTCATCTTCAGGACACAAAATAAGATATTTTTGATGAAATCCGAGAGCTTTCTGACCCTAGACAGCAAGGGTCTTACCATGGTCAAAGCATAGAAACGTAGTAAGGACATTGATAAAACAGTCAATTTGATATCAGTGTTTCAACCATAATTTTACAAAGCTACGAGAATATGTTTTGTGCACAAAGAAAACAAAAAAAGACTTTATTAAACAATTCATGCATCGTAGTACACTCCATAATGGCATCGACACAGAAAAGAAGAATTGTTAAATAAAGTAATTTTAGTTTTCTTTTCACCGTGGTAGGACCCTTGCTGTCTATGGAGGACAGAAAGCTCTCTGATTTCATCAAAAATATCTTAATTTGTGTTCCAAAGATGAACAAAGATCTGACGGGTTTGGAGCTACATGAGGGTAATTAACAGGGCCTAAAACTAACTTTTTGCCACATCTGCCAATGACCGGTAACGTGAGAAAATTCACCAGCCCACATTTTTTTTTACCAGCCATAAAACTCTTTTTGCAAAAACTGGCAGTTACTTCAATAATATGCATTCATGGTGTAATCAGGGCCTAAAACTAACTTTTTGCCACACCTGCCAATGGCCGGTGATGTGAGAGAATTCACCAGCCCACTTTTTTTTTTACCGGCCATGAAACTCTTTTTGCAAAAACTGGCTGTTACTTTAATTATATGCACTTATGGTGTAATTATACCTTTTCAAGTCAGTCCATGTTCATATTTAGTGCAAACAATGAGCTGTCACTTTAATTCAGAGCGTCCAGCACAGCAAAAGTGCCCTGCATACTCTATCCATGATATACTATCCTATACTATACAAGTCCTTCTCAAAAAATTAGCATATTGTGATAAAGTTCATTATTTTCTGTAATGTACTGATGAACATTAGATTTTCATATATTTTAGATTCATTACACACATTTGAAAGTAGTTCTAGCCTTTTATTGTTTTAATATTGATGATTTTGGCATACAGCTCATGAAAACCCAATCCTATCTCAAAAAATTAGCATATTTCCAAAATCTCCTGATAGCTAGCTGCATTGACCCTGCCCTTGATAAAACACAGTGGACCAACACCAGCAGCTGACATGGCACCCCAGACCATCACTGACTGTGGGTACTTGACACTGGACTTCAGGCATTTTGGCATTTCCCTCTCCCCAGTCTTCCTCCAGACTCTGGCACCTTGATTTCCGAATGACATGCAAAATTTGCTTTCATCCGAAAAAAGTACTTCGGACCACTGTGTTTTATCAAGGGCAGGGTCAATGCAGCTAGCTATCAGGAGATTTTGGAGCACTTCATGCTTCCATCTGCTGAAAAGCTTTATGGAGATGAAGATTTCATTTTTCAGCATGACCTGGCACCTGCTCACAGTGCCAAAACCACTGGTAAATGGTTTACTGACCATGGTATTCCTGTGCTCAATTGGCCTGCCAACTCTCCTGACCTGAACCCCATAGAGAATCTGTGGGATATTGTGAAGAGAAAGTTGAGAGATGCAAGACCCAACACTCTGGATGAGCTTAAGGCCGCTATCGAAGCATCCTGGGCCTCCATAGCACCTCAGCAGTGCCACAGGCTGATTGCCTCCATGCCACGCCGCATTGAAGCAGTCATTTCTGCAAAAGGATTCCCGACCAAGTATTGAGTGCATAACTGAACATAATTCTTTGAAGGTTGACTTTTTTTGTATTAAAAACACTTTTCTTTTATTGGTCGGATGAAATATGCTAATTTTTTTAGATAGGAATTTTGGGTTTTCATGAGCTGTATGCCAAAATCATCAATATTAAAACAATAAAAGGCTAGAACTACTTTCAAATGTGTGTAATGAATCTAAAATATATGAAAGTCTAATGTTTATCAGTACATTACAGAAAATAATGAACTTTATCACAATATGCTAATTTTTTGAGAAGGACCTGTATGTGCATACTATCTATCCATACTATCCATGATAGTAGTCATTTCCAATGCTATTTAGGGCAGATAGGGTGGATAGTACGGATGGATAGTATGCACATATAGTATAGGATAGTATATCATGGATAGAGTATGCAGAGCACTTTTGCTGTGCTGGACGCTCTGAATTAAAGTGACAGCTCATTGTTTGCACTAAATATGAACATGGACTGATCGTCTTCTAATGCAGTGATTCTCAACTCCAGTCCTCGAGGCCCACTGCTCTGCACATTTTGTGTGTCTCCTTCATTTAACACACCTGATTCAGATCATCAGCTCATTAGGAGAAAGATCCATGAACTGAACTGAGTGTGTCAGATTCAGAAACATACAAAATGTGCTGAGCAGTGGGCCTCGAGGACTGGAGTTGAGAACCACTGTTCTAATGGGTATTATTTTTAGCGCCTGATTACAATTCCTGCAAAATCACGTTATTTTTTATATAGTTAAAAATGTGTTATAATGACCATTGATGTCTTTTAAATTGCATAGTAGATTTATGTTTTTAAAACATAACAGAATTGTCACGAATGAGAAGGAGGCTGGGTCCAAAAGCAGGTGAGGATTTTAATGAAACAAAACACAATAAAACAGAACAAACAAAGCAAACAAAAGGCCAACACGGCACAGACACGACTAGAACCAAAAGAAAGTAACAGAACCGAAATCACGATCAGGAGATCCAGGAGCCAGAAACACAGAGACACACATACGAAGACAATGCAGCCAGGATGATGAGTGGGGAAGAAGGGTTCTTATAACCCAGTTAATTGTGACCAGGTGAGGGGTGAATGATTGCTAATGACAAACAGGTGTACAAATCAAGGGAGTGCAGTGGAGGGAAGGGAAAACAGCGACCTCAGGTGGCTGAGGGAAGCCCCACAGCCCAGATCATGACAAGAATAGTGTTACAAGAATTAAGTTGTTTCTGTGTTACAAAAAACAAACCAAAACTAATTGTAATTGTAAAAGTTATTAACTTTTCATGCAAATTTTAAATTTAAAAATGCAATTATTTTGTTACCTATTAGTCCACGTGCTGATTTTGTGGGGTAAATGTTTGAACTCAACACAACTGAATTATTCTCGTTTTCTGAATATACATTTAACATAAGTACAATTGATATATTATAAATAATTTAGCATTTATTCATCTTTCATATTGTCTCCTAACTGAGGCAAGATATTACAGCAAATGACAGTTAAAACCACTTAAAAATGTATTTACTCATGCATTATTTATCAGACGTTATATTGCTATAGCATTTAAATACGTTTTTTTTTTTTCATAAAGAAATTATTGTGGATAATTACACATTTATAAGTGATTGAATTACTTTTTATATAATTACATCATGTATGTTGGTTTTTATAAAAATATAACAAATTTTTGATCAGGCATTACCGCGGGGATCCTAAAGGGGACCCAATTCCGGGGCGGACTCAAATAAATGTATTTGTGGTACACACACCATGAACACATATGCCCAGGGAGCAGTTGGGGGTTCGGTGCCTTGCTCAACACCTCAGTCATGATATTGAGGGTGGAGAGAGCACTGTATATTCACCCCATCTACAATCCCTGCCGGACCTGAGACTCAAACCCGCAACCTGGTTACAAGTCCGACTCTCTAACCATTAGGCCACGACTACCCCAATGTAAAAGCACATACATAAAAATAAAGACAAATACACAAAAGATCATTGCATTGGTGTGGATTGTGAAAAATGACGTGCCATTTGTGTGCCACTGTAAAGACTGTAAGTCTATCCCTTACAGCCTTGTTTTCATCAGTGTTAAATTTATGCTCTCTAACCTGATTAAGGTCTGTTGGGATGTTTTGAAATTATATCATGTTTTTTTAAATAATAAAAAACTAGAATTATTATTAAAATTCATCTGGGGGATCTCAAAGGTTACAGAAAATGTTGTTTTTCTGTTTACAACCACTAACACTTCGCATTATTTATGGTTTATTGAGTTATTCTCTAGGTGTCTAACATACAGTTGAGGTAAAAATAACATTCCCCTTTCAGTATCTGCAAAATGTTAATTATTTTACCAAAATAAAAGGGATCATACAAAATGTATGTTATTGTTTATTTAGTTCTGACCTGAATAAGATATTTCACATAAAGTCTTTCTGTCTGGGTTTAAAAAAAAACAATATAGTACCGATTCTGCATTATTGAGAGTTTTTAATGACATTTTTATGGCAACTGATGCTGGTGACATGACTCTACTTTTGCTTTTAGATCTTACAGCGGCATTCGACACAATCAATTATCAGATTTGATCTCACGTTTAGAAACTTGTGTAGGTATTAAAGGCAATGCTTTGAATTGGATTAAGTCCTATCTCCAAGATAGAAGTTTCTCAGTTCAGATGAGGGATTATATGTCGACCTCAGCGCCTTTATCTTGTGGTATTCCACAAGGATCCGTGTTAGCACCAGTCTTTTTTTCTTTGTATATGCTCCCACTAGGTCAGATCACTGTTCAGGACAAACAAGGGCCTAATCAGCAATACTAAAAAAAAAAAAAAAAAAAAAAAAAAAAAAAAAAACAATTATGGATCATTTAGGTAACAACACAGTATTAGGAATCAGGGGGATGTAAACTTTTGAACAGGGTCATTTTTTATAAATTCAACTATTATTTTCTCTCGTGGACTATATGTAAACATCTTTTATGTGAAATATCTTATTCATGTCTGTACTAAATAAACAATAACATACATTTTGTATGATCCCTCCTATTTTGGTAAAATAATAGACATTTTGCAGATTTTGAAAGGGGGGTGTAAACTTTTTACCTGAACTGTAGTGCCAGTTTAAAAGGAGGAAATGCTTGTGTGAATGTTTATGTGTGCCATGTGAACCATCTTCTTTATTGCACACAAATTTGCAATATCAAGCAGCAAAATGAGCTGTTGTGTACAGCTAAAAATAGCTGGTTGTGGATCAAACCGAAATCCAGACCCAAAAATTTTCCTAATGGTCGCACACACTCAGACTCTTATGGGAAGAAAAAGGTGGATAGATCATATTTTTGGACCAAGTGAATATTTCTGAAGTGAACTCTAGAAGGTGAATATGGATTATTTTTTATTATTATTATGAAAATGTGTGAAATATGTGTAAATTGAAATATTTACTGCTTAAATATACAACCATGTTGCATTTCAGCCAATAAAAATGTAACTCCAGAAAGTACAATGCATTGAAATGCAAGCACTGTTAATGCAATGCAATGTTTTTTTTTTTATTCAACATTCAATTTTTTTCAAATACATTTGTTATGAATTTACTTTCCAATTACAGATGGTTTTAGCTGTTTTTTTCAGCAGGGCGCTGTTATCACTGAAGTGTAGTTTAGTTGTGTATTTAATTGTGATCTGCTAGCTGACGCAGAAGCTTTCAGCCTCGATGTGTGAAGACCGACAAGGGTAAAGACCTGCGTCTTTTTCCTGCGCGACTTTAACCGAGCAACGAAACTGGCAATGCACTTAAGTATTCCTTACTTTGCCTTTCTTCACTCTCCTTTCTGTCCTCCTCTATCACGTGTGTCCAATTCATTCTGGTGGTCTTTACACACCGCTCTAACATCACACGCACACGTCAACCTGCGTCCTATCGACACTTCTTCCACTGAATATTTCTTTTTCATGGTTGGTCTCTGGAACTGCCAGTCAGCTGTCAACAAGGCTGACTTCATCTCTGCCTTTTCTTTGCAATCTGGACTGAGTGTCCTGGCCTTGACTGAGACCTGGATTCGTCCAGAAGACTCAGCAACCCCAGCTGCTCTATATAACAACTTCTCTTTCTCTCACAGGCTCTTCAGACTGGGAGGGGTGGGGGTACTGGATTGCTCATTTTAAACAACTGGAAAAATTCAACCCATTCTCCCCTATGCAATTATAACTCATTTGAATCTCATACAATTACTGTAACATCTCCTATAAAACTCCATGTTGTGGTAATTTACCGCCCTTCTAGTCAACTCGGCATCTTAGAGGAGCTGGATGGGTTGCTGTCCTCGTTTCCAGAGGATGGCAGTCCACTTTTAGTCTTTGGTGACTTTAACATTCACCTGGACAAGCCTTATGCTGCAGACTTCCATTCACTCCTAGCTTAATTGATCTCAAACGCATTGTCACTACATGCACTCACAAATCTGGCAACCAGCTTGACCTAATTTACACACGCAATTGTATTACAGACAACATCTCTGGCCACTTCTTCATTACATTTAACCTACATCTTGCTACTTGTGTGCGTCCAACCCCTCCACCTGTTACTTTTAGACGAAACCTACAGTCTCTTTCTCTACCTTTCCTCGATAGTATCCTCTTCTCTTCCCTCTCCAAGCCCTGGTCATTTCTAGGCTTGAATACTGCTCGTTTTTAGCTTGCTCCCATTATGTACAATCAAACCTCTACAAATGATGCAGAATGCAGCAGCAGGAATGGTCTTCAATGAGCCCAAAAGGGTCCATGTCACACCTCTCTTTATCTCCCTGCACTGGCTGCTGGTTGCGGCTCCCATCAAATTCAAGACACTGATGCTGGCATATAGAACAGCCACAGGCTCATCACCTGCCTACCTCCATTCACTACTAAAAATCTACACTCCCTCCAGGAGTCTGAGATTCTCTAGTGAGAGACGCCTCATTGTACCACCACAGAGAGGCATGAAATCACTTTCCAGATAATTTTTGTTCACCGTTCCTGCCTGGTGGAACGATCTTCCCACCCTTATCCGGAATGCAGACTCCTTGACAGTTTTCAAGCATCTGCTGAAAACACATCTCTTTCGACACTATTTGAATCAATAAAAAAGAAAAAAAAACTTTGTTCTCCTCTTTTTCTTATTCTTTCCTTTAGCCTGTACTAATCTAACAATGCTTGATATATGGTATTATGAGCACTTCCTATGTCGATCTGCCTCCTTGGGATGCTTAGGCTTGTTGTATTCCCCAGTTGTAAGTCGCTTTGGATAAAAGCGTCTGCTAAATGAATAAATGTCTGCTAAATTAATAAATGTAATGATTTTTTTTTGTCCTGTTACACTCCCTATTGAAAAACCAGAAGAATGAGAAGCAAGGTATGGCATTTTTTGTACCTGTATTACAGTATATTATAATTATTATATTATAGTATATAATATTATACTGTATTATATTGCTATTCTTTCCAAGGTATTTGCAACCTGGGTGGTTCTTGCTACAAGTAAGTTTGATACTGAAAGATTTTGGTAAAAACAATTCAAATTTATATTTGTGTATGAGAAAAAATGGAAAAACCTCTGTCTCTGTTTGTCATTATTTACAGGTATACTCATCTCACTCTCCACTCAGAGTAGGTGTGATAGAGTTTTCTACTCTAAACCTACATTGAGTTACCTTTTTAGTGCTCTAGTGGTTGAAGAAATAACTGTTTCTTGTGGCAAAACATTTTTCTCAGTACAGTACTCAGTACTCGCTCATATCTAAAAATAAGACTTTAAATCTTTACTTTAAGTCTTGTCAATATATTGATATCCTGAAAGACTCCCATCTTGTCTTCATTAGGCCCCATTTACACTAGTGTGTTTTCCTTTTCCATTAAAAAATGCTGCTGACCTCATTTTAGTTTGAAAACTCTGGTGTTGCATTTCAGGCTACATTTACACTAGTGTGTTTTTGTTTTAACAACGATGTTTTAAGTGAAAATGATCCTCGTCTACACTGGTGTTTTCACTATGTTTCAGAAATGATCTTTGTCTACACTACACAAAAATGAAAATGCATGTCACATGACCATTCAGGCTGCATATATCATCAAAGATGTTTTAATTTAAGAGAAGAAACCATAAAGAAATGGACTGTTATTCCTTGGGATGTAAAAATACTGTGATATCTTTTTTTACTTTGCAATTTAATGCTTACTTTTCTTTAATCAGCCTCTGAAACGCAACAAATGAGCATGATGTTATTGTTTTGGTCCGTTTACAATGAAACACAACCCCAGAGGTTTTTTTAAAGTAAACAGGGTCTGCAGCTTTTTTGAAAGTCTGCGTTTTCGAGGGTCATAAACGACAGACATAACTGTAGCAAAAATTATGCATTTTAAAATGAAAAGGCACTAAACGTAGCCTCTCAAACAATTTCCGTCCACACTAAACAACCGAAAATGCATGTCACACGGTCATTCAAGGATATGCAGAGCGAATGTGGGCAGCCATGCCATCGTTTTCTCCATTTTGTCCATTTACACTTAAACGGACAAAACTAAGGCTATGTTTACACTAGTGCGTTTTTGTTTTAAAACGCACTAGTGTTTCAAACTAAAAGGCTCAATTTTCAAGGGTTTTTTTGGTTTTGAGGGTGTTACATTTGCACCTGTCTTTTAAACTACTCCAGTGTTTTCAACCCTTGAAAATGGAGACTTTTGAATATGCTGCAGTGCTTTCAAAAGTTTCTGTTTTCGAAAGTCAAAAACACTGTAGTGTAAATGACAGGCGCAAAAGTTATGTGTTTTAAAATGCACACTAGTAAACAGGACTTCAGTCTAAACGGACCGAAACCGAGAGTTCTAAAAACAGAGATCAGAGATCGTTTCTAAAATGCAGTGAAAATGCTAGTGTAGACAAGGATCATTTTCATTTTAAGTTTTCAAACTAAGTGGAGTCTGCAAAATTCTTTCAAGTCTCAGTTCAGTCTCAGTGTCAAACACACCAGAGTAGTGTAAACAACAGGCGTAACCGTAGCAAAAGTTATGTGTTTTAAAACGAAAATGCACTAGTGTAAACAGGGGTTGATTTTCAAGAGTTTTCAAACTAAAACAGGTTCTGCAGCATTTTCGAAAATCAAACGAAAGTAAAGCGAAAGCACACTAGTGTAATCAAAACAATTTCTTCTGTGTTTTTTTATCAGGTTGTATAACCCAGTGGTTTGACCGTGATGACCCAGGTGGGAATGAAGACTACGAGCATGATAAACAGTCCATTTGATATCAGTGTTTCAACCATAATTTTACAAAGCTACAAGAATATGTTTTGTGCGCAAAGAAAAAAAAAATCACAATTCATGCATAATTTAATTATATGAATTTATGGTGTAATTACTACATTTTCAAGTCAGTCCATGTTCATATTTACTGCAAACAATGAGCTGTCACTTTAATTCAGAGCGTCCAGCACAGCAAAAGTGCCATGCATACTATGCATTCCATACTATACATGATATATTATCCTATACTATATGTGCATACTATCCATGATAGTAGTAATTTTCAGTACTACTTAGGGCAGATAGAGTGGATAGCATGCACATTGGGAAGTAGGGATAGACTTGGTTGTAATAATCCACTGTTATCAAGGATGTAGCACTATCAGATCACTTCTGTATTTTCTTTGATATATTGATCTCTGCTCCTAATGAATGTAGATTTGTCTCTGTCAGAAAGAGATGCATTAACGATAACACTAGTGTGCTATTTATGAAGGCTATATCCTCAATGCCAAGCATTTCTGCAGACTCTGTTGATCTTCTCCTGGAGTCCTTTGACTCAAAAGTTAAGAATGTCATTGATGACATTGCACCTGTGAAAAGCAGAAAGATGACTAACAAATCACCGTGGAGAAAATCAACAGCAGTACAGAGTATGAAAAGACAATGCAGAAAAGCTGAGCGGATGTGGCGGAAGACGAAACTTGAAATTCACTATAGCATCTATAAAGACAGCCTTCATGCTTTCAATGCTGAACTAGGTAAAGCTAGACAAACGTTCTTCTCAAACCTAAACAGCAACTTAAACAACACTCGCACTCTTTTTGCTACCGTCGAGAGACTAACAAACCCCCCTAGTCAGATCCCTAGTGAACTGCTCTCCGACAGCAAGTGCGATGAGTTTGCTTCCTTCTTCTCTGAGAAGATCAATAATATCAGAAAGATGATTAGCATACCCTCAAGTTATGCAGAGGTCAGACAGATTCGACCGCAATTTCAAAAAGAAGTCACTATGTCTGCTTTTGAAGCAATCAATAGCAACATTTTGGAAGAAACAGTACAGCATCTCAAATCATCAACCTGCCACCTTGACACACTTCCCACATCTTTTTTCAAAAGTGTGCTTAACTGTTTAGAAGCAGATCTCTTAGAAGTGGTGAACACTTCACTTCTTTCTGGGACTTTTCCAAACTCCCTGAAAACTGCAGCTGTTAAGCCCCTTCTGAAAAAGAGAAATCTTGATGACACCATTTTGAGCAACTATAGACCAATATTCAATCTTCCTTTCATAGGCAAGATTATTGAAAATGTTGTTTTTAATCAGCTGAACCACTACATACACTCAAATGGATACCTGGACCATTTCCATTTCCATCTGGTTTCAGACCACATCATAGCACAGAGACAGCGCTCAAAGATAATAAATGATATTTGCCTAAATTCTGATTCTGGCAAAATATCAGTGCTGGTACTACTAGATCTCAAAAATATTTCTATTTGGTGCTTTTGTGCCCTGCATACACTCACATTCAGTTTTTGGATAAGTGATATTGTTTGTCAGTATTTTGACATGACAAAAACAATAGAACAAGCACATAACCACCATTTGACATCGTTTGTTGTAATAAAAGTCATAGCTTTACATCAAAATAAAGTGATGTTTACTGATTACAATCCCTCAAGCCAAAGTCAGAAACTGAAGTAGATGTGCTATCCTTAAATATCCTTAGTCAGAGTAGCACCATATTTAATTTTTGACAGGAATGAAAAGGAGGCTGTGAGAGATAGAAGTACAATGTGTTCAGTGAATTGTACTGTTTGACAACATTTCAACTATTCAGATGATGAACTTTGTCTGAAAAAATAAATATGTTGGATGTTTTGGGATGTTTTGGAATTATATCATTTTTTTAAATAATAAAAGAACTAGAATTATTATTAAATATAACCTGAGGGATCTCAAAGGTTAATAAATATTGTTAGAAAATATTGTTTTTCCGTTTACAACCATTAACATTTTGCATGATAGTTGAGGTAAAAAAAAAAATGCACATCTCCCTTTACCAAAATAAGAGGTATCATACAAAATGCATGTTTTGATTTATTTAGTTCTGACCTGAATAAGATATTTCACATAAAATATGTTTACATATAGTCCACAAGAGAAAATAATAGCTGAATTATAAAAATGACCCCATTGAAAAGTTTACATACTCAGTTGTCCCTCAGTTGCCCTCAGTGCGAAAAGATGGATCTCAAAATCATACAATTGTCACGAAGTGACAAAGTTGAGGCGGAACTAAGTGTCGGTGTCACTGTAACACCGGGCTGGTTTCGGTGGCGAATCTGTCGCCATAACAACGGCAGCTAATGACGGATCGACATCAGGTGCGGAGGATTTACGCTGGGGTTTGTGATGAGGCTGCATGGGCTGTGTCCAAATTCAGGGTCTGCATCCTTCTTAGGATCCTTCCTACCAGGTTGAAGGAGGAGGGGTCCTCCGAAGACCGCAAAACCTGGAAGTAGGTGTCAGTGAATTTGGACAGCCTACACTTCTTTCAGTTCCCTCCCTTCCCCGTTGCTCCTATCCTGTCGCCTAGCAACCGTGACAGCGCTAAGCAAGAAGTAAGGTTATCTGTACTGCACAAAACAAAATAACTACTCTTTCATCCCTAAAAGCGTTAAAAACATCTTCAATCACTAACAAGAAAATTAGCTGTGTGTAACGTTAAGGGGATATTCACACAGGCAGTAAGAAAGAAGCTAGTTTACGAAAGTGATGTTTTTTAACATATATACATACAAATGTAAAAAAAAAAGCTTAACGCTAAAAGCAAAGGCCTAACTAGACAACCGCTGTAAAAAAACATTTTTTGAAACGCCAGTTTTTTTTAAACTTCCATCATTACTACCGCTTGCATCGTCCGCCATTATTTGAAAATTCTGGAAGCGCTCTGCCGAAAGGAATTGTGGGATAGGTAGGACGGGAAAGGATCCACCAGACCCATCCTTCAAATTCGGGGAAAAGGAGGACGTATTTGTGGGGCGCATTTGAAGGATCCTATGAATTTGGACAGCCTTCGTCGCGGCGCTGTGACGTAACATCCTTCAAATGAGTCCTCCGAAGGATGTAGACCCTGAATTTGGACACAGCCGTAGACAAATGGAGCATATAAAAGGAAAGTGAGCAGACAGTTGTGGTGGTTCTCCCCGACGGAAGTTCTTTTTGTGGTGATGCTGGATTATGGAAGCTTTTGGAGTGTGTTGTGAAGACTCGGCTGTATCGAGGGTGCAACGGCGATTGCGTCAATACGAGTTGAAGACGTCAAAGGCTGGAAAGTGAGTGAGCTGTGGAGATCGAGTGAAGACTGGAGAACATCATCATCATTGGAAGGGAGATAAGTAGTATGATATTGGATCTTGTTGGAAGTATGCATCTGTATTGAGCTGGATATGAAGTTGTGATCACGAATGTAACTGCCACTGAGAGTGTTTGTATTGAATTATCATTGGACTCTCGTTTCTCCCCTTCGAGGTGAGCAAGTGCAGGGCTCGCAAAATTACTAGCCCGACGTCCCGGGGCTATTGTGTCTTCCAGTCGGGCTACCAAATTGTATCTCCGTCCTGCCCGTCGGGCTATCTTACAGGGAGGAAAAATATATTTTAATGCTTTTGCATTCTTTTACAAATATAGTTGGGTAATTATGTTCTATGTAGTTTTCGGGCAACGGGGAGCCACTATAAATTTGTGGAATATTAAAATTGCGTTTGAATTCGCGCTCGCTTTTTTTTAATCTTACTTTCACTTTTGATTCGCCATTGAAGACCTTTTTCCTGAGTAAACGATGAGCGCCGCCATTACGAATTCTAACGTCAGATTGAATGCTTTTCTGTTCCGGTTTCCATAGGAACCCATTCAAATGCAAAGCATTCTTTCAGTTAAGAGTCGGACTTCCTTCCGTTTTCAGGAAAAACGTCTATTCATAGGGACCATGTGACGTCACTGTGCTTTATCGCCGCCATTTTTGTGTCCGCGCTACCTGTTTTAGTCTATGGTCACAGCAGCCACAACTACCAGAGGAAGATCAACAAAACTCCCAGAATGTTCACAACATGGATACAATATGCCCGGGATATGTTGTTCTGTTAGCTGTAACAACAATCATCAGAAAAAAACCTAACTACAGATTTATTCGATCTCAGCAGTGCTTGAAGTGGGTCGGTATGCATATAGCCTTTAGTGTACCGGTGTCATTCACGCAGGTGCACAGCAGGGTGTTTTTTCGGCACAACAAGAGTAGTGCAATAATAATTAATTATTGACTAAGATTGTAAATAAGTAGATGATAACGAAAATAATGCCTTAAAATGAAAAGAATCAGTTAATTACATTTTGAACCGATCAACTCGTACGTCAAAAGATTTAGTAAACGAGAATGCATTCAAACAGTAAGTTCAAAACAGTGCTAATGCAGAGAATAGTGACTTACAGTACACCCAGATGCCGTAAATTATTTGTTTCAGTGTGTATTAGGCTTAAGAGCAAGAGTGTTTACAGTTGAAGGCATTTTAGAACATGCGGTGTTTAGTGAATTATGAAAATTAAATAATAAACGCTAAACTATTGTACTACATAGCGTTCGTCATTGCAACGCCTGCAGTAAAGTATATACATGTAAAAAAGGTTCTTAAAATAATCATATTTGTTTTGCTAAAACTATTTATGTACAATTACCCTAAAAAATATTTGTCATACAAAAATGGCACACACAAATCATCATCCCGAGTAAATGGTACCATTGTGACTGGCTGCACAAGTGATGTAATAAACTAAAGTAAACTAAAATGTTATGCGGCCTTATAGTCTGGATGAATGAAAAAGCATATTTTAAACAAAGAAATCGCATGCTTTTGGTGCTTGAATTTGAGCTTCAATAATGAGATCCGGGTTTATGAATACACAAAACGTGAAAGACGTCTTCCCTTGGCTTGCTGGATGTTGGGCTTATGCTCAATCACATTTTTTTGCATTCGGCAAAACTAATTTGCCGAAATCTAAGCGCGGACTGTATTAGTGCCGTCAGCGCGAGTCCCGTTCGCTGTGAAGTAGTGACCAGCCGGCAAAGGATTCTTCCAGGTCTTAAAGCCTTCACCGAGCGACTACGTTCACAATTTACACAATCTGTCCTAAACATACAATCAAGTCAAATACACAGTGTGGGAAGTAGTGATAAAAAGTAATTTCTTGTTTCAATTTATTAATAAATCTCATTTAGATGCGCTGTGCCTGTTATCATATCGGACACAAATATGGCGGCGAGCATAGCGGAAGTGACGTCTTTGGTACCCATGGATATATATATTGATCGCCGTGTACTCCCCATCTCTTTTTCATCCACTGTCACTGAAGAGGGATTTCAGGTGTCGAATGCGAATATTTCATCTTGGTACGAGCCTGCATTTGTATAACCCACTTTGCCTGTTTAAATAGAGAAGTTTTCTGCAAACGTCCTCTTATGTGATGCCTGCCTGAAGGAGAGACACGCATTGGATGCACCTTCGTCTGCTTCACCGAAACACACTCCAGCCGTAAGCTTGTCTTGTACTGAGAAGTATGCATGTGCTTGTATAACTCACTCTGGCTGTTTAAATAGAGAAGTTTTCTGCAAATGCCCTCTTATGTGATGCCTGCCTGAAGGAGAGACACATTGGACGTATCCCCGTCTGCTTCACGGAAACACGCTCCAGCCGTAAGCTTTGTTTTTGCATTGAGGAAAAACATACTTGTACTTATATACCTTACTCTGTCTGTTCAATAGAGAAGTCCTTTGCAAAAGTCCCCGGGAGAGGCTCTTCCTGAAGGAGAGATATACGTTGGATAGATCGCGTCGGCTTGCAGTAACATCTCTCCCAGTCGTAAGCTTGTGTCTCTGCAGTGAAGAGAAGGATTGCTACCTGGATACTTGCCTGTCTGCCCAGTGAAAGACCCTCCTCGGAGACTCTGTCCCGCCCCGCGTCTAAGAAGGTATACGTACCTGGATATTCACCCGTCTGGTGGAAGATCCTCTTGCTGGTCACCAGCTCCCATACTGGCCACACTTTGAATGTTCAATGGTTTGAGAAGGTTTGTTTACCTGGATACTTACCTGTCTGTCTAAGGAAGGACGTCCCTCAGTTACGATACCCCGCTCTATATCTTAAGAAGTTCTGCTTACGTGGATACTTACCTGTTCGTCGGGCCGGTGGCCGACCCCCTCCTCCCCTAGTCGGTACGCTCTGGCACGAGTTCCTTCGAAGAATTCCCCGCCTTCCTTGGGTCGGAGGTCTGGCCCTTGCACCTGTTGGGGAACCCAGAAGCTCCATTAGTACTTTTAAATTAATTTTTATACAATAAAAGTTGTTAAACTTATTCCTCTTGTCTGTCTGGTCTTTGGCACGCTCCTCAAGGTGGTCTTGGGTACTGGGGTGGGTGTAGTCTGGTTTGACCCCCCCCCCCCCCCCCCGACCTGTGACACAATCATTGTTGGAAAGGGTTCAAAATACACAAATACTGAAACCAAAGAATTTGTGGAACCTGAAGGGACAACAGTGGGCAGTTTCACTGTTCAGGACAAACAAGAGAAAACAGCTGTGGCTCATTCGGGTAAAAATACAGTATTAAGAATCAGGGGGATGAATCACCTGTTATTTTCTCTTGTGGAATATCTTATTCATATCCATACTAAATAACATTTTGAAAGGGGGATGTAAACTTTTGACCTGAACTGTAGTGCCAGTTTAAAAGAAGGAAGTGTATGTGAATGTTTACATGTGCAGTGTGAATCATCTTTATCTTCTGGAACTGCCTCTTGAGCAACACATGTTTCTGCAGCTCCATTAAATGTCTTATGCTGTCAAAAGTCATGTCTGCAGGGGGGTTAAATCACTTTGACGTGGTTTTTTTTTTTTTTTTTTATATATATGTAATGTATATTGTAAAATGTTACCGTAAATGTTTTTTCTCTCTTTATAGTGCATATAATATATGATCAAATGTCACAATCAACAATCTCACCTTCCCTGTGTCATTTTCAGGAAATAACTAAAGTAAGGAACAACATATAAAGTCTTGGACAGGTTTTCCCAAAAGACTATTCTTTTAAGTATATGGATATGTGAGGCAGAGATGGGTGGAGTGCTGGAGGTGAATGAAGAGAGGCCAGAAATTAGGCCAAAGCTGACAACAGAGATGCTGCTTGGAGGACGGTCTGGGAGGAGCCCGCCTGCTTAAAAAGAGAAAGAATTTGAGCAGAGAAAGTTGATGTTGTGTAGACACTAACTGTGCTTCTGCATTGATGGTCAAATATAGAGGTGTAGCGCAATCATCAAATAAGACTGGGTGAGTTTATTTTTTATACTACATCTACAATTACGTAAACTTTGAAGATTCTGAGTGACTGAAATTGAAAAATAAATGCAGTGTCACTTAAAGTTTTTTTTTTTTTAAATAAACTTTTATCAATAGATTTAAAGTCACTAATGATTTCTATTTTGTTTGATTTCTAATCTTCTATTAGAATGTACTGAAAAGCCACAAAATGAGCATCAAGGTATGTCATTTTCTTTTGCATGCTGATTCAATATTTTATTTATTTTATATATTATATTTTTACATTACATTTTATTTATTATATTTTATTACATTGTAATTAAAATGTTTACTAATATGTAATTTTTCTTGACAAGGTATTTGTAACTTGGGTGGTTCTTGTTACAAGTAAGTTTGATTAAAAAGGAAGCTATTGTTATAACCACTTAATACTCTCATTTGTATTCGAGCAAAAAATGTGCTAACATCAGTTGTCTGTCATTACTTGTAGGTACACTTATCTCACCTTCCACTCAAAGTAGGTCTGATTTTTTTTTTTTTAAAGACTTAAAGGGGTCATGACATGGATTTAATATTTATTTAATGATAAAATGATTATTTTCATTTCATATTTATACCCTCATTCTGACCCTGTCTAAAACAACCTGCTTTAAAGAAAGGGTCCTTTGAGGTTTGTCAGTAATCGGCCACTGTTATGATTGGCTAACGTCATTGCAACAACAAAAAAAAAAAAACAGTATCAACACCCCCTCACTATTGGATGTGAGTGTTTTGATAACATGATCAAAATAAAACAGTAATTTACAGACAAAGCATGTGAAATCATTTACTTACAGTTTGTGATGCAGCTGCAGTCAGGTCTACTGCTTCCTCTTTCAACAAATAGTTCTTTGTGAACTCTCCCTGATGCTGTGCCTCATTTACAAAACAACATGCTCACAACAAAAAGTCCCAACAATCCTTAGACACGATCCGCGATCCTTCTGATATCTGTACAAAGTCCGAGCGAGTTTAAACCGAATGTGTTGAAGCGAATGTTCTTTGACTCCATTTGTCCTATTGATGACTGACTCAAGCTCGTAGACTGTATCAGAAAGCAAACTGTATACTGTATCCAGTGTAGACAAGATAGCGGCAGTGATTGTAATATTTCTATTTGTCTATTTGCGATACGATGCAAGTGTCAGCTGCAAAGCGACTGAATTCTAGTGGGCCGGACCTATGATGAGAAGAAGACTTTTAGTTGATGTCTTGCACTGGAGGCAGTGTTTTTGCAAATGACAGCACCCGGCTGATGTAACCTTGCACCTTGGATCCAAACGAGCCGCTTTCTGAGGGTTAATACATAAATGCTTTGAATTGACGATAAGGACATTTTATGTTATAAAACTTGCAGATGTATTAGGCATACAAAGACCTCTTCTATGTCAAAAGATCAAAGGAAATTTGGTTTCTCATGTCATGACCTCTTTAAAATGACTCGCTGAAAGGCTCTAATGTGGTCACCCTTAAAGAAGTTCACTTCCAGAACAAAAATTAACAGATAATTTACTCACCCCCTTGTCTTCCAAGATGTTCATGTCTGTCTTTCTTCAGTCGTAAAAAATTGTTTTTTGAGGAAAACATTTCAGGATTTCTCTCCATATAATGGACTTCTATGGTGCCCACGAGTTTGAACTTCCAAAATGCAGTTTAAATGCAGCTTCAAAGGGCTCTAAACGATCCCAGCTGAGGAAGAAGGGTCTTATCTAGAAAAAAAGGGCATTTGATCTTCTTTGCACGTTCACTTTGTAAACACTGGGTCGGTACTCCTGCAGCGATGTAGGGCAATTTTGAAGTTGGAGGAGACAATGAGACCTACCCTAACTGTCTTGAAGCGAAATACAAAGAGTTCACGGAGAGCTAGACAAGATGAGTATATGAAGTTAAAAAGTATATAAATTGTAAAATTTTTTTTTTTTTTTTTTTTTTTTTTTTTTTTAAGAAAATACCGATCATTTCACTAGATAAGACCCTTCTTCCTTGGCTGGGATTGTTTAGAGCCCTTTGAAGCCACATTTAAACTGCATTTTGGAAGTTCAAACTCAACAGCACTATAGAAGTCCATTATATGGAGAGACATCCTGAAATGTTTTTTTTTTTTTCAAAAAACATAATTTCTTTACGACTGTAGAAAGAAAGACTAGAACATCTTGGATGACAAGGGGGTGAGTAAATTATCTGTAAATTTTTGTTCTGGAAGTGAACTTCTCCTTAAAAACATGTCATTTTATATATATATTTTTTTTTAGGTTGTGTAACTCAGTGGTTTAACCATGATAACCCCAATAGTGGAAATGGAGACAGTGAGCTCTTGGCTGACCTTCTCGCTCTTTATCCTGGACAAATATGTCCAAATCCAATCGGTATAGATGTAGAGTCTGTCTCTAACATACCATCATCTCAAACCTTTCAACAGTGAGTGTATCTAAATCATTACAATGGTTTCAGGGATTATTTGTAAGCCATTTAACAAAAATGTTCTTACATGATGATTTATATATAAAGGTCATTATGTTTTTCTGAAGATATGATCCAGCAATTGGGTTTGAGTGCATAAATTCATATCAAGTAGGAGGGTTATGTGACGATTATAAGGTGCGCTTCACCTGCCCGGAGGTATGGTGTTCAAGTAAGTGTCATTTACACACAAAAACAGACCCAGTGTGTTGCTAAATAACTGAGTATTAAACAGTATTCAATTTTCTAAAATACTTGTTCACCTTCCATTATGAAAAAGAACTGTAGGTATGCTTGCAAACAATGTCATGCAAAAATATATCAAAGCTCGGGAATCTGTCCAACAATATTTTGAATTTGACATTTCTATAAGAGAAATTAGTTGTGATGATCTTTTGTTGGTTTTGGATATTTGAATGATATTTACTAAGTTGATTTTTCTCTGTCAGCATGTAGGACACCCTGGTTTGACCAAGGTAATCCAAACAAAGTAGGAGACTCTGAGACTCTGTCATCAATCTTGTTGGCATACCCACTACAGGTCTGCCTTGAACCCATTGCCATTGAGGTTGCAACCATTAGTGGGATCCCTGTAATGCCGAATGGACTGTTTTCAATGTACGACAAACAATTTAATACGTTCCGTTTTAAACTTCCTTCAAATAAAATAAATCATTATATGGATACATTGTTAATCTAAAGATCCAAACATGTTTGCATTACTTCTATGCACAGAATATGTTGCAGATCACTTTCAGTTTAGCCCTTGCAACTCCAACCACTTTTCTGTATTGAAGGAAAGTACTGAAGTGTGGAGTTTAGGAGCAGAAGAGAATGCATGCCCATTGCCTGTTTACATATTTACATTCACAAAAATATAGATGTAACATTTAAAGTAGATAGCAGTTATAGTACTTATCTATGTGGCTGTGCTTTTTTTTTTTTAATCACTCACTCTTGCATATACAATTGCCTATTAATTTTCTTTGAATTGAAAGAACAGCTTAGTTAATCTGTCCAGGATCTTAAAAATGTTGCATAGAGCAGCATATTAAACTGGAGCTTAAAGAGCAGTCATGCAATAAAGTGTACTGTTTTTAAAGTTTCGCTATTAATCAGACAAATCTACATACAAAGCACTCACATTCCCAGCATATTAAAAGATGCTTTTTTTTGTAACTAATGTTAGTTGATGTGCTTTTTTTTCTGCAGATATGATCCAACACAGGGTTTTGTTTGTGAGAATCTACCACCAAATGCGTGGGGTGGAAAATGGTGGTGTGAGGACTACAAGGTCCGTTTCACATGTCCAAAGAGTTTTTGCAAACCAAGTATGTTTATATATTTATTTGATCTACTTTAATACTGTATGCGCTATATGATATTTTTTCATAACAATTTTCTCTATATCCATCAGAGTGTGTAACAAGGTGGTTTGATTATGACGACCCTGATACAAATCAAGGCGATTTCGAACTCTTTCATATTTTCGTTATTAATTACCCTGGAGAAACGTGTCATAACCCAATTGGAATAGAGGCTCAGACAGTCTCTGGCCAGCCAGCATATCAAACTGGAAATGGCAATCAACTGTAAGTCTATTAAGTTGTAACACTGAGTATGTCAAAAAAAAGTGCTTGCTTTTTTATTGATGTTCTTAAATTATTCTGTATTTTCTGGAGATATATTTCAGCATCTGGATTTGCTTGCACATACATAAAACCAGGATTTTGTCTTGATTATAAGGTGCGTTTCATCTGCCCAGACGATTGGTGCTCAGGTGAGTGACATTTACACACAAAAACAGACCTATAGTGTGTTCCCTAGTAAAAAAGTAAGATAAATTAAAATGCATTTATTTCAAACTCAGTATAGTTAAAATTTATATTTATTTTGTTATACATTACAAGTAAATGTTTTTAATCAGTAAGATTTTTAATGTTTTTTAAAGAAATCTCTTCTGCTCATCAAACCTGCATTTATTTGATCCAAAGTAGAGCAAAAACTATTTTTACCGTATAAAATAGTTGCTTTCTATTTGAATATATTTTAGAATGTAATTTATTCTATAGATGAATTTTTAGCATCATTACTTAAGTCACATGATCCTTGAGAAATCATTCTAATATTCTATTTTGTAGCTTAAAAACATTTATTATTATTATGATGTTGTAAACAGCTGAGTAGAATTAAAAATATTTTCAGGTTCAGAAGAGTAGCATTTATCTGAAATAGAAATATTTTGTAACATTATAAATGTCTTCATCACTTTTGATCAATTTAAAGCATCCTTGCTAAACAATATAAAATATTAATTTTTAATTGAAAAACAAAACAAAACAAATTATACTCAGTCTAAGATTTTGAATGGTATAGTATAAAGTTACAAAAGCTTTTTATTTTAGATAAATGCTGATCTTTGGATATTTCTATTCCTCAAAAAATCCTGAAATAAAATGTACTTGTTTTAAATATTGATAAAAAAAAAAAATAGGAATAATAATAATGTTTCTTGAACAGCAAATCAGCATATTAGAAGCTGAAAATAATGCTTTGAACACAGGAATAAAATACATTTTAAAATATGTTCAAATAGAGAGCAGTTATTTTAAACAGTAAAAATATTTCACAATATTACTGCTTTTGCTGTATTTTGGATCAAATAAATGCAGGCTTGTAAGCAGAAGCAGACTTTAAAATAAAAAAAACATTTAAAAACTTTTGACTGATAGTGTCAAATGAGACTTACTGACATATCAATTATAATTAAACTTTATTTAGAATACTATTTTTGCACAATGCACATTTCGTCACCTTAGCATTATAAGGTTCTATCTGACATTTTTGTCAAAATTGAGTTATTCACATATTCTTATTCTGTGACAACTTATTTACATTATTTGATGTTTCTTTTGTAAGCTGTGTACATTTTGGGCCTTTTTTTAGAAAACAAAAATGATTCTATCTACAGAAGTCTATGGAACGCAAAAAATTTGAAGCTCAATATCTCAGAAGTGCTCAGAATGCAGATAGAACCTTATAATTCTAGGGTGATGATTTCTCAATATTAGGCTTAAAATGTTTTAATATCATTATTGATGTGGATTGTATAATATCAGTTTTTAAATGCAAGATATTTAAAGTGTACGTGAAGTTCCACAGATATACTTAAGTATATCTTTAGTTAGACTTCTGCACAATTAAAGTGCATTAAGCACAAAATTAGTTTTTCCAATTTAGTAGACTTTTAAGTGTACTAAAATTACAATTGCAGGGTATTTTTATTTTTAAGTAGTGTATTTGTAGTATACTTGGTATTAAATGTATTTCAAATATATTTTAGTATATTTATTTATTATATACCAACTGATTTTTACTATATTTAGCAACTGATTTTATAATATCATTAGATTCCATTATGAAAAAGTTGTAAGAACTGTAGGTATGATTTGCAAAATAGCAAAGCTCTAAAATAAGTCAGATTTAAGACTAGGAATCGGTCTAAATTATTTCGAATTTTTCCTTTTTAAAACAAAATCAATGTAATGATCTTTTGTTGATTTTTGATAAGATCTGATATTTATTTCCTCTGTTAGAATGTAGGACACCCTGGTTTGACCAAGATAATCCAGATAAAGCAGGAGATTGGGAGACTCTGTCGTTAATCCTGTTGGCATACCCACTACAGGTCTGCATTCAGCCCATCGCCATTGAGGTCGCAACCATTGGTGGGATCGCTGTAATGCCGAATACACAATTTCCAATGTACGACAAACAATTTCATATGTTCAATTTAAACTTCCTTCAGTTTGTATTCCTTCATGTTTGCATTACATGTATGCAAATCATGCAAATCTGTTGCAGATCGTTTCCAGTTTAGCCCTTGCAACCACTTTCTGTACTTGAGTGAAAGTACTGAAATATGGAGTTTAGGAGCAGAAGAGAATGCATCTCCATTGGCCGTATAGACATTTTCATTCACAGAAATAATGTTAGCAGATAGTACTCTGTTTCTGCAGATATGATCCAACACAGGGCTTTGTTTGTGTGAATCCATTACTATCCATAACTGAGTGGTGGTTGTGGAAAAAATGGTGGTGTAAGGACTACAAGGTCCGTTTCACATGTCCAAGAAGTTTTTGCCAACCAAGTATGTGTATTCATTTCATCTACTTTTTACTGTTGGTATATGATATTTTTTTCTTTTTTTCGTTTTTTTTTGACATAACGGTTTTTTCTCTATGGTATTCATCAGAGTGTGTAACAAGGTGGTTTGATTATGACAACCCTTCAAAAGGAGGCGATTACGAACTCTTGACGGACCTCCACAATAATTACCCTGGAGAAATATGTCCAAATCCAATCGGAATAGAGGCTCAGACTGTCTCTGGCCAGCTAGCGTTTCAAACTGGAAATGGCATTACACTGTGAGTCTATTCAGTTCTAACACTATGTCAAAAAACTAAAAATATGTTTGCTTTTTTAATGATGTTCTTAAATTATTTTGTATTTTTTGAAGATCTGTTTCAGCATCTGGGTTTTCTTGCACACATGTAAAACCAGGATTTTGTCTTGATTACAAGGTGCGCTTTATCTGCCCAGATGAATGGTGTTCAAGTGAGTGACATTTACACAAAAACAGATTCAGCGTGATGCCAAATGACTAACCGTTTACAATATCATTAAATTGTAAAAAAATAGCTTGTTTACATTCCATTTTATAAAGGTATATGATAAATTAAATCTGTAAGTAACAGATTGAAATAAGACCAAGAGTGTTATGCATAACTGACTAGTTCACTTCCAGGACAAAAATTTGCAGATAATGTACTCACCCCTTTGTCCTCCAAGATGTTCATGTCTTTCTTCAGTTGTAAAGAAATTATGTATTTTGAGGAAAACATTTTAGGATTTGTCTCCATATAATGGACGTCTATGGTGCCCCTGAGATTGAACTTCCAAAATGCAGTTAAAAAGGGCTCTAAACGCCGAAGTAGAAGGGTTTTATCTAGTGAAACGATCGGTTATTTAAAAAAAAAAAAAAGTTTATATACTTTTTAACCTCAAACGCTCGTCTTGTCTAGTTCTGCGTGAACTGTGTATTCCGATTCATTACAGTTAGGGTATGTTAAACTCCCATCTCATTTTCTCCTCCTTTCTCTACCTTTTTTTTGTAAAGGGTGTTTGACCTTTGCAAGTTCCCTTTGTAAACACTGGGTCGGTACTTCTGCAACGAAGTAGAACGATTTTAAAGTTGGAGGAGAAAATGAGATGGGAGTTTTTCAACATACCCTAACTGTCTTGAACCGGAATACATAGAGTTCACGCAGAGCTAGACAAGAAAAGCATTTGAGGTTAGAAAGTTTATAAATTAAAAAAAAAAAACTAACTGATTGTTTCGCTGGATAAGACCCTTCTTCCTCGGCTGGGATCGTTTAGAGCCCTTTGAAGCTGCATTTAAACTGCATTTTAAAAAACTCGGGGGCACCATAGAAGTCCATTATTTGGAGAGAATGAAATGTTTTCCTCTGAAAACATAATTTCTTTACGACTGAAGAAACAAAGACATAAACATTGTGGAACTACTCCTTTAAATAGTGTAGAGATATTATTCATCTTACATTTTCTTAACCTAGAAGTTGGGTATTTCTACTACAATAAATATAGTGAACTTGATCTGACGTTTCGATCTTAAATGAGAAGACTTCACCCTGCTGATTTTTCTCTTTTAGAATGTAGGACACCCTGGTTGGACCAAGATGACCCCAATGAACCGGGAGACTATGAGACGCTGTTGTTACTCCTAATAAGATATCCACTACAGGTCTGTGCTCAGCCCATCGCCATTGAGGTCACAACCATTAGTGGGACCCCTGCACTGCCACCTGGAAACATTTTTGTAGTGTATGGTATCATATATTTACCATTTAAATGTTTCCAAATAAAATAGACTATGCTGTTATTTCTTAATGCGATGTCGAATAGACATGAGGAGCTTGATAACTGTTCTGGATCTTTAAGAACAGCTTTGCAAAATTTTGTGCACAAAAATGCTTATGAATGCCATTTATGTGTTATCTTCTGCAGATATGACCCGTTAAGAGGCTTTGCGTGTAGGAATGGGGCCTGTTTGGACTATAGGGTTCGCTTCACATGTCCATTGAGTTTCTGCAACTCAAGTATGTATCGTAATACTTATTTATTCAACTTTATTTGTGTTTGTTTGTATTCTAAAATTGTTGGGTCATTTTTTTTAATATTCTTTTTTTCTGTGCTGTATTCATCAGCATGTGTAACCAGGTGGTTTGATTCTGACAACCCTAATACAAATGGAAGTGATTCTGAGCTCTTGTCTGACCTTCTCAGTATGTACCCTGGCTACATTTGTCCAAATCCAATCGGAATAGAGGCTCAGACCGTCTCTGGCCAGCCAGCGTATCAAACTGGAGACGTCCTTTATACGTGAGTCTATCAAATCTATTACATTGCTTTAGAGGGCACATGCTTCTGATAGCATTTTGTAGAGAAACAAAAAATGAACTTTTTTTTGTGTGTCCTGTGAAGGTATAATCCAGCCATTGGGTTTGCTTGTGTAAATGCAGTCCAAACAGGAGGGGTTTGTGCTGATTATAAAGTGCGATTCTCATGCCCAGAGACATTTTGCTCAAGTGAGTGACATTTACACAACAAAAGGAAAGTGCAAAGATGGAAAGCCATTTTGGTCTAGAATTACAGTCCCCAATTCACAATTTGACAGTTTTCCCCTTGAATTCTGAATCGACTGTTTATTCAATGCATGGTTACTGTCGAAAGCACAGATATCTATATGTAGATGCCACATTTGACAAATTATTGCGTCCACCACATCCCCGAAGACATGCGATAACCTTTCACAGATGAGAATTGTTTTTAATCTGTTCACTGCTATCATTAAAAGCCGTAAGGTTCTATTGATGGTCAGTAATGTTTATTAGAGCACATTCAGAATTATCTAATATTAAAATCCCACTAGATAGTGCCTAGAAATGTGTTGATGTGATTTCCACTGATACAGGAAGTCAGCTTTTTAAAAGCATGACAAAGCTGCATTTGACAGCTTTTTGAGAGCCACAGATTTATTAAAATTTTTACATGAAACAGATAATTTTTTAGTAATATTGATGATGTGTAGTTGGAAAAACTACAACTTAAGTTAAAACTATCGTATTCATATTTCAGCCAAAAAATGTCAGTTTTGTTTTCTGGGGTATTTTACAGGGACAGGATAAATTCTTTCATCATTTACTCACCAAACGGTTTCTGGTCCCCATTGACTTCTGTGCTTTTTTTTTTTTATATACTATAGATGTCAATGGTATAGAAGCCCATTTTCGGGAATGAAAAAAATTTAAATGGTTATTGTGACTTTTATCTCGCAATTCTGACTTTTTTTCTGGCAATTGCAAATTTACATCTTACATCAGAATTGTAAGATTGTAATTTCGAGTTATAAAGTCAGAATTGCGAGATAAAAATCTGCGATTCTGACTTTTTTTTCTTGTAAATGCAAGTTTGTGTCTCACAATTCTAATTTAACAACTCGCAATTGCGTGTTATAAAGTCCAGTTCTGAATGTTCTCAGAAAAATGTTCTCAGAATTACGAGTTTATCTCTCACAGTTCTGTTTTAACTTCAGATTTAACATTCTGAGAAAAAGCCACAATTGCAATATATACTTGCTTTTCTGAGAAAAAAGTCCAAATTGTGAGTTTATACATTGCAATTCTGAGTTTTTTTTTTTTGCTATTTTGATAAAAGTCAGAACTGTGAGTTTGTATCATGCAGTTCTAACATCTTAACTCACAATTGCAAGTTTATATTTCACAATTGTGATAAATTTAGCAATTCTGAGAAAAAAAGGCAGAATTGCGGGAGGTAAACTCGATTGCGAGAATTTTTATTTTTTTTATTTTGAGATAAAAAGCAATTACCTTTTCTTTATGCAGTGGCGGAAACATACAATGGAGATGAAAACTGTTTGGTTACGCACGCTTTTAAAAAATCATCTTCTGTATTAACTGAAGAAATAAATTCATGCATGTTTGAAACAATATAAAGCTGAGTAATTAATGACAGATTTTTGCGTAGCGGCCTACAGTATAATTAAATAAATAGTAACATTTTTTAGTAAGGTTGGGTGCCTATTGCTAAGCATCTATACATTTTAATATTTTTCACACTCTACACTGGACTCCAAACAGGGTTTGCATGACCCCAGGTAAAAACCAAGCATCTAAATTTACAAGTGTGAAACATTTCTCTACCTGGGGTTAAAATTGCAGTTTTAAAAGCCCTATTCAGATATTCGTAATATTTGATGTTATATGACGTTTGCTTAACTGCCAATGCCTTGCATCAGGTTGTAGGACATCTTGGTTTGACAGAGATGACCCTGATAATCCAGGAGATCGTGAGATCCTGACAGATATTGAGATAACAGTCCCACCAAAGGTCTGCACTATGCCCATTGCTTTTGAGGTCACAACCATTAGTGGGAGCCCTGCACTACAGACTGGACACCTTTTTAATGTGTATGACTATGAATATTATAAACAAATAAAATAATTCCATATGTCATTTTGTAATGATTAACAGCCATTTGCTCTCTTTCTGCAGATTTGATCCACTACTGGGCTTTGAATGCGTGAATCAGCCGGATGGAGGGGACTGTCAGGACTACAAGGTCCGCTACACATGTCCAAAAAGCTTCTGCAAATAGCTCGTCCCTTAGCTAAAGCCTGACAAAATGAGGTTGCAAATAGGAAAGAGAAATATTAACCCTGTTGTAAAACATTTTTATGTTAAAGATAGTCATGTTAGATTAAATGAGGGGTGGAAAAATACATTAAACATTTGCATTATCCTTCCCGGTCTCAGCTTTTGTTGTTGTGAGTCAAGTTGTGCGGTAAAAAACTTTGTAAGAATGTTCTGTGATCTATATCAGCAAACTTGTGCGCATTTTTTACTTGTTAATTTAGAATGGCTAACATTTAAATATATATTGTCAACCATGCTGCTATTTTCTCATAAATTATAGCATTATAAGCATCAAAGTTATTAGCTAGTAACATCTACCAACAAAAAAAAAAAAAGACTTTAATTTAATGTTGCCGTTGCGCTTCGGGCGTCCCATGTTCAGGTCCCGGCCCGCGGACCTTTCCTGATCTTGTCCCCCTCTCTCTTCCACTTCATTTCCTGTCTCACTACTGTCCTATTAATAAAAGGTAATTTTTTTTTGAACGAATTTAATAACATATTGTGACTAGGCAAAGAGAAAATTAGTTCTAGAAGTGACAGAACAAAGTTTATAGAAAGATATGAAAAAAATAAACTATTTTTTACAGTGACAGCATACTATGCAGTTACCACATTATCAAGAGAATATAGCACAGCATACAGTGATAATAATTAGTGGAGACAATGTTTTTTCATGCACCTGTCAAGTTTGAGATTTTAGGATTTTTGGTTTTTCATCGAGTATTTTTTTTTTAGACTAGTTGAAAGAAAACATCCAAAAGACATTGTTAAAGGAGTCATTTGATGTTGCTGAAACGAGCATTTTTTTTTTGTGTATTTGGTGTAATGCAATGTGTTTATGCAGTTTGAGGTTCAAAAAATATATTATTTTTCACATACTGTACATTATTGTTGCTCCTCTATGCCCCGCCTTTCTGAAACACTTAGATTTTTACAAAACTCATCGTTGACGGAAACCGAGGTGTTCTCTGATTTGTCAGCTATCCGGTGCTTTGTGATTGGGTGAATACCTCAAGCGTGTGATGAAAATATTATGCCTTTAACCATGCTGTTTCTTGGTGCGACGAGACAGAAACATTAAAACCCGTTATAAACAAGGCATTTGTTGCATCCAGTGGGGACATAACTACTGATTATAATAACTCTCTACTGTCTTTTTACGCATTGCGTTGTTGCGCCGCGCTGCGTAATCATAACATCATGTCTGCATTTGCGATCATAGAATGAGAAACAACAAGCACTACTCTACACTGCTCAAAACTCTCGTTTGAGTAGTCAGTAGCAAACTCTTTAAATATGAAAACGTACTTACAGGCTGTCAGTCAGAAGCGGATTTGCCCCACTTTATAGCCTTAACCTTTTGTGTACAGTTGGCATTGTAAGCTACTGTACTCTCCCAGGTTCAGGAAACAGTCCTCAGTAAAATGGGCATCACCCACTCAAATATTTGCATTGTACTGTTCCGTGACAGTGTTGTAAATATGTGTGTTTGAACAAACCCTTTTAGGTAGGTGTGGCTGAGTCTTAAATTCTATAATAAATATCTCTTTGGATTTGAGACTTTAAGCTTTGCAACTTTACAGATCTTATATGCACAAATAGCTTGTAACACTCCAAAGACAAAGGAAAACAAGAAACCGCATCATATGACCCCTTTAAGTGTTTATTTTACCGCACTTTATCTATTTGTGTCAATAGGTTTCAATTACAATACAGTTAAGCCCGAAATTATTCATACCCCTGGCAAATTCTCCCAGAAGATAATAAGACGATGTACAATAGGCCTCATTGTACATTTAAACAAAAAACAAAAAGTCCTTGCCATCACCCTGATCTTTAGCTCCCTCCACAGATTTTCAATTGGATTTAAGTCAGGACTCTGGCTGGGTCACTGCAAAACGTTAATGTTTTTGTCTGCTAACCATTTCTTCACCACTTTTGCTGTATGTTTTGGGTCGTTGTCATGCTGAAATGTCTACTGGTGCTCAAGGCCAAGTTTCTCTGCAAACTGCCTAATGTTGTTGTTGAGAGTTTTGATGTATTGCTCCTTTTTCATGGTGCCGTTTACTATGATTGGGTCCACTGGCTGAAAAACACCCCCAAAACATTAGGTTCCCACCACCATGTTTGACAGCGGGGATGGTGCTCTTAGGGTTGAAGGTTTCTCCTTTTTTACGCCAAATGAAGGCTACATCATTGTGGCCAAACAATTCAATTTGAAGTCTTCTTCTTTGTCCAGATGAGCATTTGCAAAAGCCAAGTGGGCCTTTGTGTGCCTTGCCTGGAGAAGTGGTGTCCTCCTTGGTC
Source organism: Garra rufa (assembly GCF_049309525.1). Classification (NCBI taxonomy): domain Eukaryota; kingdom Metazoa; phylum Chordata; class Actinopteri; order Cypriniformes; family Cyprinidae; genus Garra; species Garra rufa. The sequence goes on along the minus strand of NC_133378.1, from coordinate 25,595,538 downwards.
TGCGTCTGTGGAACCCAGCGGTATGCAGTGTCCGCTGGACTGTCTGCCTTGAGATGTTGCCACCAGCAGAGCCCAGATTCATCAGGATGGTCTTGGTAGCGATCCTTGGGTTCTTTTTTACCTCTATCCTTCTGGCCAGCACAGGGGTCACTTTTGGCTTCCGACCACATACTCTGAGATTTTTCACAGTGTGGAACATCTTGTATTTTTTTATTAATACTTTGCACTGTATAGCCACTGGAACTTCAGTACATTTGGATATGGTCTTATAGCCCTTTCCTGACTTGTGAGCAACCACAATGTGCAGCCGCAGGTCCTCAGTAAGCTCCTTTGTCTTAGCCATGACTGTCCTCAAACCAACAGCAGAGAGCTTCTGTTTTTCACCTGTTGAGTGGATTAAAACAGCTGTTCCCAATGAATCAGGGTAATAAGGATGCTTTAGAACAGCTTGGACTATTGGGAATGGAACTGAACTTTGGATTTTCAGTTTGCAAAGGGTATGAATCATTTTGGACATGCCACTTTTTGTTCAAATGTAAATAAAAGCTGAGAAATAAGCCTGTGTCATTTCCAGTCAAAAAAACAACTTGCTGGTTGAATAAAAGTAACTTTAAGTCAGAATTTGCCAGGGGTACGAATAATTTCGGGCTTGACTGTACATATTTGTGAAGGCCGTTTTTTTTCTGCTAGACTGAGCCATAAATCTCCACTTCAGTAGCACTTATTGACACACATTTCATTAAACAATGGCTCATTTGCATATTTAAACCTTTAAACATTTTAGAAATAATGTTTGCAATTATCAATGTAATCAATCAACTATGTAGGCGTGGGTATTTTTTTTTTTAACCATATTCACCTGCAGTGTCTATAATAAAAAATAATAATAGTAAATAATAAAAATGTCTAAATTTATAAGTGAATTTGACTTCATATAGTGTTCTTGCATACACACACTTGGGAATTTTTTCCAACTCTTCTGTTCTTCACCCTCCTATTCTCGCCGATAGGTAAAGGCAACAGATGATGCTGAACAGCCCCATCGTATCGTTTTTTTTAAATTGTGATGCGCTTATAGAAAGAACCAGAACAGTTGGACGTCATTTCCGGTGGAATATTCCAGCGAATACTGCTATGCCTTTAAAAGAGACGCGCTGAATAAACGGTGAAAAGGGTCGTCTGTGTCAGATAGGTGCAGTCTGTAATAGCCTATATCATCTTTGTTTATTTAAAGTCATAACTGTGGGAACCGAATTATCGTCGACGTTGACCAGCGTTATTTGTCTGCGTTAATTTTGTGTCGCATCCTTCTGTGCTCGACCTTGAAGGTAAGTTTTAAAACAAGATATGTGACTACAGGATGGACTTTATATTCTTGTTCATATACGCAACGTAACACTGTTGTTCTATTTAAAGGCTCCTGATCAGTACTCTTAATTTAACGACTTAATAGTAAAATACTTGATATTTAATAAGAACTGTACATTCATTCAGTGTTTCCATTATAAAGCGCACAAACATTCATACGCGGTTTTTTAAATGCTGTACAATAGCTGAGAGCAGAAACCACGACCTGCAACTTGAAATACACGACAGTATCATCAGGCTGACTGATGTTGAGCGTACAGTTGTTTATACTGTAAAAACTAATGAAACCGATTTTGCGCAGGCATTACGCATACGCTGTCTTTTCAGCTCCAGAAGAATTGCGGAATGATTGGTTACAGTTAATATAATGCCAGTTTTACCATACATACGGGTTACTTAACCTTAATAATAACGCATTAATTAGTGTAAACTGGTAAGTGTAGTTATAACAACTTGTCAGAAAACCGGTTTGTCCTCTTAAGTGCGACAGAGAGAGCCTTCTCTGTAAAATTTATAGCCTTATGTAATGTGCGTGTGGTCCTGAGGCAGGAGTCAACGTGAATGGATCACATTCCGTCTTCAGAGGTCACTGTAGTGTAATAGGAAGTGTTTTTGTCTTTAATTTATTTGATAACCTGTTGCTGACGAAACAGATCTATATAATAACCTTTATTAAAAATAAAGGAAAAATAGGGCTCTGTGTTTGATTTAATCCTGTTAAAGGTGATTGTGATGAACGTCCTAAAATGTGATTATATTGTAATTGCTAGAAGGTCCAGTTTCAACTTTAAGGCAGGATGCCACAGGTTAATAAAGTAAAATTTTAACTAATAGATATCACCACATTTACATTCCTAGCTGGTTAATCATTACATTAAAAAAAATCTATGTGTCTAAAAATCTATCTAAAATTTCATTTTGCTGAGATATTAAAGATTTTTTTTTTTTACCAAAAGGACTTTGGATATCCCCTTTAATCAGAAATAAATCAGAAAATACTAGTATCAACAGCCAGAAGAAAAAATATTATTTTTTCTGATTAAAATGATACATAATGATAATGATATAATAACATACTTTTGCGGAAAAAAACTATATAAAAAGAAATAAACCTAAACCTGGAAAGCTAGGTATGTAAGTGTAACTGACTTGGATATTTCTGGCTCAGTGCATCAGAAAAAAATAAAGAAATTCAGAAAATATAAAATATATAAAAAAATTAAAATATAGCCCACTTTTAACTTTGAAGTCAAATTAAAAAAGGAAAAATCATATTTTATTCTAGTCATTATTTTAACCAATCCAGTGATTTATTAATTCCCTGACATTTTTTTATTGCATACTAATCACATTTGGCATCGTTGAGATAACCCCACTGATGTGCATGCTGTCTCAGGGTACCTCATGCAAAGACACCTAAAAACTTTGGTGTTTTGGGACCCTTCAGTACTCAACACATTTCTGCAATTTTTTTGGTGATAGTGATAGTTGTTCATAAGTCCCTTGTTTGTCCTGAACAGTTTAACTGCTTGCTGTTCTTCAGAAAAATCCTTCAGGTCACATAATTCTTTAGTTTTTAGCATTCTTGTGTATTTGAACCCTTTCCAACAATGACTGTATGATTTTGAGATCCATCTTTTCACACCGAGGACAGGTGAGGGACTCATGTGCAACTATTGCTAACTATTTGAAGATTAGGGTACATTTAACTTATTTTGTATTCTGGAATCATGTAAGTATCTTCTGAAGGGTAGTACTAAATGAAAAAATATGATATTTAGGCAAAATAAGAAAAGTTGTTACCCTGTCCAAAAGTTTACCCTTTTAAGAAAAAGTCTCTTAATGCTTAAAAAATGTGGATCATTCAGGTAACAACACAGTATTAGAAATCAAGTGTATGTAAACTTTTGAATGGGGTAATTTTTATAAATTCAACTGTTATTTTCTCGTGTGGACTATATGTAAACATATTTTAAATGAAATATCATTTACATCAGTACTGAATAAAAAATAACATGCATTTTGTATGATCCCTTCTATTTTGGTAAAATAATTAACATTTTGCAGGTTCTTCAACTGTATATTGTATTTGAAATCCACTGTTGCACATTAAGTGTAGTAGAATAAAAACACTTGAATGTGTATTTAGGATGTTTTCATCTAGTCTAAAAGAAAAATGAAAGCAAAATAGCCCAATCCTTTTCAAAAACAAAAGGCAAGTGTTTTGGGTTATTAGGACTAAGCAGTACAATTTGGCACTAAAACAAAAAAAGTGGTGCATGATATTATGTTGTATTTTACATTTGCTTTATCTGACTTTCTTATTTGATTTAGTTTCAGTGCTGTTTGACGTGGAGAAATCTGTTGACCATCATGATCCTCCTGACTCCCACGTCTGGTACGTAGTTTAATACTACATTTAAATCAGTGGCACATGCCATTTCTGCTTCCCACAGCAAAGAAAATGGTTTGTTATGTTAAGGATCGTTTCAATGATGAGTGGTACTAACTGTGTTCTTGCAGTCAGTAATCATTGGCAGGCTTTGGGATGGTTGGCACAAGATTGAAACTATGTGAAGTTGTAGAAAAAATAAACAAGTGTGGTGTTCCTCATATGTGGAGGACAAACCTACAGTTTAATAGGCTCGATTGCACTATTTTGACTATATATCCATCCCCAAATAAACAACAAAGAGGTTAATGAAATGCATTTAACTGGAAAATATAGGCCATGATTTTTAGGACTATAGTGGTGTTTGTCCCATAGTTGCTTAGATTAGCTGCCAAATGAGTTCTTGGTTTTAACTGTTACCTGGTTACACCGAGGTTCAGTTACACAACTTGAGTTTTGCCTTTCCTATGTATAGTGTTATGCAGTGTTCTAGAAACAGATAAATGTTAATCCTGTCAATCCGGGCTCTGTCACATGGTTGGACATGCACAAAGGCAACTAGGGGTCTTTAGGCAAAATATAGTTGCAATGCTCTTTGATATTCCTGTTGATAAGATTACACTCCCACAACAAACAGGACATCCTTCTCTTTCATAACCTCATCCTTTATTATACTTTGGACTAAGTTCTAGTTCTTTCTCTAGGTAATATGTCATTTGAGGTTTGCTATTATCTATCTAGTGTTATCTGTAAACTGGAAGCTGTATATATTCTTTTTATAATTGTTAAACCATTTGACAGTGGCACAAACAAACACAAAACATAACCAGTAATTTTGAATTTTTAGTTTACTGCAGCACTGTCATGCAACATTCCATTAGTCAGTTCTGTTAGTCCAGTACTGGTTTATTTTCTGTGAGGCATTTTATTTAGTAAAACTTTTATCATTATTTTTTACACAAAATAGGCCATCCTGACTTGTGTGAATGAAAGGTTACTTCAGACACTATTTGGTTGAACTATGATAGGTCTATACACTACTGTTTAAAAGCTTTTTTTATGCGCACCAAGGCTGCATTTATTTGATCAAAATACAGTAAACAGTAATATTGTGAAATATTATTTCAATTTAAAATTACTTATGTTACTTACTGTCACTTGATCAATTTAACGCATCCCTGCTGGATAAAAGTATTAATTTATTTAAAAAAATGAATTCTATCGACCCCAGGCATTCGAATGGTAGTGTGCTTTTACTGCCAATATAATCCATGTTAGGCTACTTGCTATAAGCAGCTTTATTAATTTCAGATTGCTATTCTCAACAAATATCACACATGCTTTAAAAGGATAGTTCAAAAATGAACGTTCTGTCATTAATTACTCACTCGCATGTCTTTCCAAACCTCTAAGACCTTCGTTCATGTTCTAAACACAAGTTAAGATATTTTTTATGAAATCTGACTTCTGAATAAAGTCGTTATTTTTTTTTTCTTTGCGCACAAAAGTATTCTCGTAGCTTGATAACATTGAACCACTGATGTCACATCGACTATTTTAACAATGTCCTTACACATTTCTGAGCCTTGAACATGGTAGTACTGTTGCTGACTATGCAGGGTCAAAAAGCTCTCAGATTTTATTAAAATTATCATCATTTGTGTTCCAAAGATGAACGAAGATCATACTGGTTGAAAATGACATGCGGGTGAGTAATTAATGACAGAAATGTATTTTTTTGGGTGAACTATGCCTTTAATAAACCTTACAGACTTCATAGAAAACATTTGAAATGAGAGGTCTAATTGCCTCAAAGAACATTAAGCTCTATGGTGAATTGTATGTTGGCATGTGCTGTATGTCTCATTGACTGTTTTCTTTCAGATGAAGAGTCGCTTGAAATCAACTGGCTTTGGAATCACATCAAGTTCAGGTTACAAACACAATAGTAGGAACCCTTTCTTTAAAGGTGGAGTGTGCAATGTTAGAATACTCCCAGTTTATTATTCAGAGACAGTTACAAGTAAACGATTCACTGGTTGAGCCCCTCTAAAAATGTAAACATTCTGGTTTTATGGCACTATCAAAATATCTCTGTATTTTGACATAGCAACATTGGCTCAATGAATGGTGTGGGTTTGGGGCAGAGCTGTTTTGCTGACCAGTGGCAAAAAGGAGTGTTCAATTGCTAATGACACAAATTACACACTTCACCTTTAAACCTTTTTGATGTTTTTTTTTGTATTATTGAGCTTAAAAGATTTACACTGAATGACACATGTGCATGTGTTCTTGCATGTTGTCTCATCTAGAAAAGCAGCACATGCCAAAGAATGAAAGTTGACCTGCAAAGAAATTTGCAGTGATTGTTGTGCATAGACATTTGAGTGTTTTTTGTCATAATACATTATATGGACAAAAATATTGGGGCTGAATTATTGAATTCATGTGTTTCGCCACAAGTGTATAAAATCAAGCATTTAGCAATGCAGTCTGCATTTAAAAACTCAGAGCTCAGTGAATTCAAGTGTGGTGCTGTGATAGGATGCCACTTCTGCAATAAGTCAGTTCATGAAATTTCATAATAGTGAGCAAAAGTCGCCAAACAAGTTGCTGAATACATGACTAATAAGATCCGAACTTTCACTGGAATTACTGTCATCATGAGAACTGGATGAAATGGGTTTCCATGAATGAACAATGCATGCAGGCCTCACATTACGAAGTACAATGCCAAGTGTCAAATGGAGTGGTGTAAAGCACACCACTACTGGACTCTGGAGCAGTGCAAACCTGTTATATGGAGTGACCAATCCTGCTTTGTTTGGCAGTCTAATGGGCGAGTTTGGATTTGGAGGATGCCAGGAGAATGCTAGTCTCAGCCTTAGACATCACACCCATGGACCGCTGGATGAACGTCTGATGAAAATGGCAAACAAAAGTGGAAACACTTCAGGAGTTTCTAAGTTGTAATCAGATTGGTTGAATTATACAGGATTTCCGGGAGATCTGATTTGTTTGTCGAACGAAATGGCGGATTAAATGTTATGATCAGATATGGTCAGATCTTCTGTCAATCAAGCTCCCTGTGAAGGAAAAATCAGACTTCAGGTCCCACAAATTCTTTTTCAGCATTTTTGTGTATTTGAGCCCTTTCCAACAATGACTATATGATTTTTTTGGAAAGCCTTTCCATAAAACTGGGTGCCATTATAGCTGCAAAAGGGGGACCAACTCTGTATTAATATCTGTGTATTTGGATGTATGTATGTACTGTATGTATTTATGTCAGGCGTCCCAATACTTTTGTCCATATAGAATGTAGAAAATTATAGATTCTCTACTAACATCCCAATAAAGATATTTCAAATATGCATTGCATAATAAATGAAATGTGACACACAAATATGTGGATTTCTCTAGAAAAACACACATTCAACTACTTGGTCATTTAGATTTTATGCCCACTGATTTGCTCCAGCACAAAGACCTCTTTGTGTGACTTCATTAAAAATCACTGCAGTGTTCCAGTGGCAAAACAGTCTTGGTCACACATAAGGAAAAGCACTCAAATTTTTTGAAGTCTTTCTTGCTTATTTACCTGTTTTAAGAACATTTACTATTAGTATTCTTTTCATTTTGTGTAGCACAGTGTGAATCTGAATGTACACTTTACATTCAGTTAGCTATCGTCTGTATAGTATAGCATTCTCAATAGCTCTTCTAAGTGAAATTGCTGTAAAGATGCTTGGATACAGTAACAACTATCCATTTAAATGGTTGATTATTGAAAGATAGGGAATAAGAATGCTGCTTCAGGATATGAATCTGCAGTGCACTGCATGATTGCCGGTTGTTGTGGGCGTGCATAAGCAAAACTTCTTGTAAAAAGACAGACATCTCATTGTAAAAATGGTGATGTCAGCCATGTTTAATACCATCAAATGTTTGTCAAAGCAGCACCAAATTCTCTTAGTGCAAGGTATTGATGCTTTAACCATCACTAGGGGTTTCTTGCGTGTCTTATAGCCATGATGTACATAAGCAAAAGCTAATTTCCAGCAAGTTTGCTGCATCTGGTTGGGAAATTGCTTATAATATTGGACTTGAACAACAAATGTCTGCAGTGTGAACATAACATTTTTCTAGAGCTGTAGTTTGTCAGATTAGAGGGCTGATGGCTTTAGATCAGTGTAATGTTTGAATTGTAAATGAGTCATAACTTCAGGAATGTTTTCTCCTAAAACATTGTAATTTCTTTTGAAAATGTGTAATTTGATGTGGTAATAGTGCCTTGTGGTTTTAGTGTACAGAGGGATGAGCAGACATTTGTAATCACATTGTTTTGATCATATCTAATAAGTGAGCGAGAGTTTCATTCTGTTGGTAAGTATACATCTTTTTACCTCAGCATGTCTTCTTTGAATATTTAATTACCCTTTGAATATCATAATAACTGTAGTTCAAATTCTGTTTCGTTTAGTGCTTGTCTTTTTTCATTTTTTTTTTAAATTGCTACAATGATAGTTTTTTTTTTTTTTTTCAAAATTACACTTACAATTATTTTATTTAACAACTTAATGGAGGAGTTAACTTTCAGGGTTTTTAATGGTGAGGGCATAGCATCCATAAAGAATATCTCAGCTTATACATCTTGAAATTGTTTTACATATGTTATTGCACATACAGTTGAAGTCAAAAGTTTACACACACCTTGCAGAATGTGCAAAATGTTAATTATTTTACCAAAATAAGAGGGATCATACAAAATGCATGTTAATTTTTATATAATACTGACCTGAATAAGATATTTCAAATGAAAGACGTTTACATATAGTCCACAAGACAATTCAAAGTCATTTTGATAAGTATTATTTTCTCTGGTGGACTGTATGTAAACGTCTTTAATGTGAAATATCTTTTTCAGGTCAGTGCTAAATAAAAATTCACATGCATTTTGTATGATCCCACTTATTTTGGTAAAATAATCAACATTTTGCAGATTCTGCAAGGTGTATGTAAACTTTTGACTTCAACTGTATCATTTATTGCAATGTATAGTTTTATTATTAAGGCATCAGAGTCATGCATGTTAAAGACAATTATAGATTATAATTTATAGTTTTTTTTAACAAACTTTCTGCAATACGCGAGAGAGTCATTGGTGGTCATTTATTTAATATGTTAATATTACTTTATTAATAGGTTTTTAGAGAGATTTAGTGAATAATGACAAAATCACATGTACTATGCACTTTAGAGTTAATTAACAGATATTTTTCAACTAGTGGAATCACACTCAATATGTTTTTACGTAACTCTCCAAACCAAATGGTGCTGATGTGTAATTGCTTGTGTTTCTTTTTGGTAGCCTTTTTCCAGGACGCTAAAAAATTGCTCCTAAACGAACAAGCTAACTGGGTGCATCTAAAGGAGTTTGCCCGTAAAAATGCTGCCAACGCTCTTTCTGTTGCCAACATGCTCATGGGCATGGCCTCAATCCTCTGCAGTCTCAATGGGTATGCAATCATGCTTTTGATTTGATTTTCAGGGAAGTCCAAATGTATACAAAAAAATAAATTCATAAAGTGAATGTTGTGTTACAGTAGAAATTTCAGCCAACAGCTGAAAAAAGTTTGAGCTTAAAAGTTTCTCATTGTTTTGTACTTTCTTTATGTCCCTGCCACTGTTGTTTTTCTCAGCCATCATCATGCCGCATGCTGGCTGGTTCTGATCGGTTACCTGCTGGATTTGGCAGATGGAGCAGTTGCTAGGCAACTGAATGCGTGTTCTGCACTGGGTGAGTAGTCCTTCAATACAAGTGAGTAGGGCCAGGGGTGAGTCTTGTTGCTTTAGATATCTTTAGATGCATTCATTAACAGTCCACTCTGGAGCACTACTTAAAGAGCACCTATTATGCCCCATTTACAAGATGTAATATTGGTCTTGGGTGTCCCCAGAATGTGTCTGTGAAATTTCAGCTCAAAACACCCCACAGATCATTTATTACAACATCTGGAAAATGTCATTTTTGGGGCGTGTCTAAAAATAAGCTGCATAATACCGCTTAATAGTCCTGCTTAATAGTCTTAGTCACATTTTAGTCATTTGAGTCTTTTATAGTTTTAGTCTAGTTTTTAGTCAATGAAATTGCTTTTTTGTTAACTTTTAGTATTTACTTTTAGTCAAACTGCTTACCAACAATTATTTTGGTAGCTATTTTTTATAGTCTTCAAACAAAAATAGTCATTAATTCTTCTCTCTTTAGAGCAAATCAATTAAGCTTATGAGAATTTTTATTTCTGGGTAGAGATTAAAACTCATTTAAACTAATTTTAAACTCATTTTTCAGATACAGTAGGTTTACTTAACATGTACACATTTATTTAACACCTTTTGTTGGTTAAAGGAACACTCCACTTTTTTTGGAAATAGGCTCATTCTCCATCTCCCCCCGAGTTAATAAGTTGAGTTTTACCGTTTTTAAATCCATTCAGCCGTTTTGTCCTGTTCTGGCGATATCACTTTTAGCATAGCTTAGCATAGATCATTGAGACCAATCCTATGAGACCAATAGCATCGCATTCAAAAATGACCAACGAGTTTTGATATTTGTTCCATTTAAAACTTGACTCTTCAGTAGTTATATCGTGTACTAAGACCAGCGGAAATGTAAAGCTGCGATTTTCTAGGCCGATAAGATTAGGAACTACACTTCCATTCCAGTGTAATAGTCAAGGAAGTTTGCTGCCATAATATGGACGCAGCAGGCGCAGTGATATCACGCAGCACCTGAAATTAGTTCCCAGCTAGGTAACTTCCAACGAAGAACGCTCCCTTTGCATGCAGTTGGTCACGTTGTGCTATTACTGCGCCTGCTTCGGCCATGTTACAGCAGCAGACTTCCTTGACTATTACACTGGAATGGGAGTGTAGTTCCTATATGGAGAACATTCCTGAAATGTTTTTCCTCAAGAAACAATTAGTGAACAAACTCCATCGCATACCTGCAAGTGATAGGTGCGTAGGATAATAAGACCAACCAGGTGGATCGTTTCAACAGACAAGCAATTCCCGCACACTATCGTAACTTGCAAAGAAGTAATATTTATTGACACAACGTTTCTCTCATACGACCTTCATCAAGAGGTCGTGTGACCGAAACGTTGTGTCAATAAATATTACTTCTTTGCAAGTTACGATAGTGTGCGGGAATTGCTTGTCTGTTTCCTCAAGAAACAACATTTTTTACATGAACATCTTGGATGACAAGGGTGTAAGTAAATGATCTGTAAATTTTTGTTCTAGAAGTGACCTTTGACTTTGAAGGTAGGGTAAGCAATTTCGGCTAGCAATAGCAAGCTAGCTTTGAAAGCAAGCTCCCTCCTTCCCTGCAATAAGGCGGAGTCATAGATGCATCATTACCACCAGATACAGTGTGTGCAATATCTAAAATGAAGTCAATGAAATATGCATTCATTTATTACTTTAGAGTTTTTGGAAACAAACAAACAAAACACAAACCACCTCTTCCAAACCACACAACCTTGCCAGCTCTGTAGTGGAAAACCAGTGGTTAATGTGCAGGTGGTCACGTCCACTCAGCTGCCTGAAATAGCTTCGCAGTGCCCTCACAATGCCAAGTCACTTGTACTCTTGAGCTGCATACTGTTGCCTGTTGTTCTGCACGATCTCACTGATAGGTGTTGTTTTGCTTCCAGTCCCCTCCTTTTTTTGTCAATTGAACAGTTTGTTATGAAGCAGCCTAATTCAGGGGGATCACGTTCTGATTGTCTGTTTAATCCTGATGCAATGGACCCCCAGCATATCTGACATTGCTCAAATTGTTGACCACGAGATTGAAATTCCAGCCTGTTTGTTTGGACACACACAAATGTCCCAACCTGATGAAAACACTTCAGCTTCACTAGTGATAAAGCAACTCCTGTTTGTCAATGACAGGCTATTTTGAATTGGTATGAAGATTTCTCATGTTTCTCTTAACAGATTGTTTTAATGGCTTAAAGCTTTCAATAGGTTTAGCTCAGTGTGTTAACAGGAATGGAATAAATGGTCGATTAGTAATCCAACAACTGATTAACTGATTAGCATCACAAAGTAACTTATCATCACTAGTAATGGAAAGTCTGACTCATTTCCGGCAATCTTCGTCTGGCAATGATTCAGTGACTCTGTAGTTGATTTAAACCAGTGAGTGCTGAGCTGCGATGCCAGTAAGTTGTCTACAAACTGGAATCTCCGCATGATGTCACTCAAATTTACAATGATGAAAATCCATTCACTCCTTTTTTTTTTATAAATCCCCCGAAAACCTAAAGTCTCAATTTTCAACCGCTGAGGTAATGACAAGATGGGATGCTATGCGACATGATTTCCCAAAGGGAGCAAGCAGTGTATCGAAAACAAAATGAGCATAGGGCAAACATGGCGCAACGACGAGGTGCCTTTTATGAGCTCTTTGTGAGTTTGCAAGTGGTGAAAATAAAATCATATAGACGCAACAATGAGCGCGCTTAGTCCTGCAGATGGCATTGGGAGTAGTCGACTTAAAGCGACTACAGTGAACCAAACAAACCAAACTACAAGTGTGAACACACTCTTAGTATCAACCAGAGCATGTGAGCGACGCTCAGCTCAATATTTCACTTTGCGGGCGTGTGCTCCACTCAGTCGCTCATGGCCAAAGCAAAATGCTCCGCTAATGTTCCGCTCACGCTCACCGGTAAACCAAATCCTGCTCAGATCATGCTCAGAAATAAAGTTTCTCCAGTGGTGCTAATTGGTGTTTTTTTTATTCCTGAATAAATGTCTCAATTAATGCAGTAGTCCGATAAGTAACGCTTATCTTTCAGGGTGACGTTCAGCATCTACTTTTTAAATGTTTTATTAATGTATAAAATTTTAATTATTATTTTAAAAACCTGTCCTGTTTTTGAAGCCACTTCCTAAAAAAATTCAATAACTAAAAAAGTATAGCTATTTGATTTTCATTAGGCCTACTTTATTTCGGAAAAAAAACACAGCTTCAGTTATTGTGCAACAGAACATTCAAAACACGCACACAAGATGAAATAAATGCACATAGAATTTTACAAAATTCAGGCCCATGAAAGGCACACACAAGATGAAATGCACTTAACAAAGAATTATTTTAGTGGCGTTAATAAAAGAAACACTTTTTAAAAAAATTAAAATAGACCAAAACTTCAGAGAAATGCAGTCTATTAAAAAGTCTTTACAGGATTTTAGAATTTACTTTTAGAAATATTAGACAAACTATTGCTTATTCCACAGATTCTCAAAGTAGCAAATTACCAAAGGGCATTTTGGGTTGAGCTAAGCATATTGAGCAAGCTATGCTCCCCTCTCTGCTCCTGCTCCACTCTGCTCACATGCTCTGGTATCAACAATGTGGTGTTCTTTTTTTTTTTTTTTTTTTTTTTTTTTTTTTTTGTTCTGCAGGTGCTAAGTTGGATGATTTTGCTGATTTCACAACATTTGGAATAGCAACATCTCTCATCTTAAGGACACCAAGTCTTTTGGATAACATCCTGTGCATGATGTATGTGCTGTCTGTCTATACTCGGCTCTGCTTCTTTTCTAGCGGTGAGGAACTTATTCCAAATTTTTTCAATACACACACAAACATACACACACACACACACACACACACACACACACACACACATATATTTATAATTTTTTTGTCATAATGTTAGAAAAGATTCCTAAATGTTGTTCTTTTTAACTTCATCAAAGAAATGTAGATTATACAAGAAACGTATCATAGTTTTCACAAAAACAAAAGGATAGTAACCCAAAAATAAAAATTCTGTCATTAATTACTTACCCTCATGTTTTTCCAAAGCTGTAAGACCTTCGTTCATCTTTGCTCATCACAAATTAAGATATTTTTGATGAAATCTGAGAGCTTTCTGACCCTGCATAGACTGCAATGTAACTGACACGTTTAAATGTCCCAGAAAGGTAAGAAGGACATTGTTAAAAAGTATTGTCACACCCTTATAACATTACAGTTGATCCACTTATGTTACATGGACTATTTTATTGATGTCCTTACTAGAGTTGCATCGATCCGATACTCTGGATCGGTATCAACGCCGATCCAAGCTTTTTGAATGGATCGGATATCGGTGATGCGTGACCGATCCAAATTCGAAACTGTTACCAGAGTTTGATTAAATAATTAGCAAGAAATAATGGTCTACTGTAAAAACTATAATAATTCATACAAGAACACAATTATTTTAAAACATTGCCTTAAAAATAAAATACATTTACAATAAGTTGCGCTGCTTACACAACCACATGTGATGTGAATGTGACAGGCGAGTTCAAAGGGAACTTTCACATGCAAAGTCTACTGTACCACAGCACGGTAAACATGTCCCTGAACTTCTGTAAATATTTAACTCTTGATACAGCATCTAGTAGCATTGCAAATTGTAATATTTGCAAAGCCAAAGTTTCAAGAGGTGGAAGTTGCCACCCGTTCCTTAAAATACGGAATCGTCCCGTATTTGAGAATGAAATTGCGCGTCCCGTTTTGAATCAATACGGGACGGGTTCTGTCCCGTATTTTTTTAAATAATTTTTTTAAATCAGCGTCTCATGCAAATCATCCCACACGCATTTTATGAAGATGCCTCCTTTTCTACTCTTGATTGGGTAATACTTGATGTCATCGTTAGTTTGATTAGTCTTTTTAACTGTCCAGTGAGGAGGGCGGCTCTTTTAAGCAGAGTCTACCAAGTCTAAAAATGGCAGAAGATGCTTCTCCAGGTAACCCCTCGTGTCTTAAAGTTTCAGAGCTTAAACGCAAGAAAGGTTCCTTTCAGGGGTGGACTGGCCATTGGGAGAACCGGGAGAATCCCCGGTGGCCTAGAAGGCAATTTGGCCCGCTGCCATTTTTTTAATTTATATTTTATTTTCATATATATTGTTGTTTCTGTTGCCTGCCGAATGTACCAAAGTGATTATTTCCAAATTCGCCATTCAATAATAAAACTCTTAATAAATCGTAATCCGCTTCGTCTTGACTGACAATGCAATTCGCCTCGCGCACGCTCGCTCCGCCCAACCGCGCGTCCGCCAAAAGAATGCAAGACTCAAGAATAGAGCGCCCAGGTGGAGCAGAGAGGCAAAACTGTCCTGTTCAGGACATCATTTACAGGTCAGATACATTTGTAAATAGACTATTGTAGTTTTGTCTTTGTTTACTTAGTTAAGCATTAAACTGCTTGCAAATATTATCAATACCAGTCAGTTTGCTGCAAAATTATCAAAATTACATAACTGTTGTAAAGAGTTGAAACTTAGCAGACAAATAGCCTATTCACATTGTTTTATAACAAGTTTAGAGGGAGCTATGGCTAACAACAATATGGCCCTTCAATATGACAAAAATCAACCATGTTTTCACTAAAAACCAAAAACCATGGTTACTATAGTTAAACTATGGTAACCACAAATTTACAAAGGGTTTACTACACTTTTTGGTATTTGTAGTAAAATTTTGGTTAAACAAATTGTAATCAAAATGCCAAAAAAACAAAAACAAAACACGGATACTACTATACTTTTACCATAGGCCTAAAAAACCTTTAATTATTTTGCATGGCACCAGCTAATGGATTAAAACTTTTTTATGTGATAATGATAATGGCTATATATTATCACCCCCCTCTCCAAACAGTATGCGTCCCTTATTTATTTGTATTAAAAGTGGTAACCCTATTAAAATGTAGTGTTTCGAATTACAACACCACAAATTTATTCAAGCATCTTCAAAAGCATCACGCAACAGAACACAAGGACAGCTTGTGACAGCTTTTAATACTTTCTTTGTAAAAACTTTGTAAATGAGATATTTTTTAATACAGCAGTTAAATAAATAAGAAGTTATTATTAAATGACTTTCATTGCCTGACTATAACACTATTGCCTGATTTTGCTCTATTTTGTCGTCAAAAAGTCTGAAACAAACAAGTCACAACTGAGCTACTGCGCATCTCCACTCAAACACAGCGGTGTTTGGTTTATGAATGAACGTGCGTTTTTAAACGAATCTAGTAAAATGATTCAGTTTCCCATTCAAACAGAGTAACTTGACATCATTTCTGAATGAACCATCCGTTCGGATGAATCAAATCAATGAAATGATTCAGTAATTAAATCAATGTCTTGCCGCCATCTGCTGGCAGATCTGTTCAGTTATTTATATCTGTAATATTTCTGTTTTCAAAATGTTATTTTTAAAACATTAATCCTAACACGAATTTATGAATTTGATTGCACTCATGCATGTCTCTCTTTTTTTTCCCCCTTTTTTATCCAACAATGTGCAAGCAGATTTGGTATTTCTTTCTTTCCCTAAAACAAATAAATCTTAATGACAGTGAATTGTATACATTCTTTAGTTTTGAAGGTAAAATACCCCCACTGATATCGGCCTGGTATCGGTATCGGCCGATACTCAGAATTTTTGGTATCGGATCGGTTTTGAAAAAATGGTATCGTTGCTTCCCTAGTCCTTACTACCTTTCTGTGCCGTTTGAACGTTTCAGTTGCACTGCTGTCTATGCAGGGCCAGAAAGCTTGCGGATTTCATCAAAAATATCTTAATTTGTATTCTAAAGATGAACGAAGGTCTTATGAGTTCGGAATTACATGAGGGATTTTTTTAATTAATGACAGAATTTTCATTTTTGGGTGAACTATTTAAGTAGCACAACACTGACAATAATAAGAAATGTTTCTTGTAGTGTATGTCAGTATGTCATGAAGTGGCTGTCAGTTAAAAATGTGTCTGCTGTTTTCTTCAGGAATCCCATTCATGTATCGTGGCCTACCATGCATCTACTCCTCTGCCATCCTGGTGTGTGTTTCTCTCCTGACTGGAGGAAATATGGCAGTACTGAGAATCCTAGCAGTGGCCATGATTCTCTTCATGGTCAGTCAGAACTTCTACCCACATGACAGAGTACTGGAGTCTCAGGCCTGGAAGAAGGTGGTCTACATTGGAGGTAAAGCCAGTAACCAATAAATAGCAGATACTGTCTAAAATAAATAAATGACTAAACATAACACTAAACATAACACTAAAAACTAAAATTAGCCTTTTGAAATGCTACATGTGAATTCTATGGAAGCCCGTTTCCGCCAGGTCAGAAAAAAATCCATGCCTCAAAAAGTCGAAATTATGACATACTTAAGTCATAATTACGAGATAAAAAGTCGAAATTATGACTTGACTTAAGTCGAAATTATGACTTACTATGTCGAAATTATGACTTAAAAAGTCGAAATTATGACTTACTTAAGTCATAATTATGACTTAAAAAGTCGAAATTATGACTTAAACACATTGATCACATGACCACTTCACGCCTTCCGTTTTGAATCATGATTCGCCATACCTACGCCTTTGAAGTTCCGTTTCCAGGAGTGTTCTAATGATAAACCGGACATTCCAGAACGAATTACCTTGCCTTAAAACTGTTTGAAGCTCCAAGTTCAGTAGCTACACACCTTATTAATAAATGATATAACATTTACAGACAAGCAGAATATATTGTAAAATATAGAAAAGCGGCAATAATTAATAAATATATATATATATATGTATATATATATATATATATATATAATGTATGCAAACAGATGTGGGCAGGATTTGAACGCAACGCGCTGAGTTGCACCTACGCGTTTTCTGTTGGAGAAAAACGCTTAAAATCAGCGCGTTGTGTTCTTTTTCACCCGCTTGCCTTTTAAATGTTAATACTGAATACTAATCTGAATACTTAGATGTGTTTGTGCCAAATTACTTGTACTTTAGGAGGTAATAAAGAAAACCTGAACCCACCAGAAAGCCAGAGGCTCTTACAGCAGACCCAGACCTGCCTGACAAAAAATATGCATTGACTACCAAAACATGTGCAGTTTTAGTCCTTGGGATTACTAAAAGATGATGGTTTGTGGAAAATAAACTATCTAATGTTTTAAAGTACAAATTAATGTGAAAGCAAAATGTCTAAGATGCTGTGTTGAAAATGTGTTGAATGAAAATATTTAAATTCTAATTAATTATTAAAAATATGAGCAAATTAAACTAGTTTAATCCTGTCATGTCTGTCTCCAATTGAAGGCCCAGTGATTCAATAACTCACTCAAAAACATAAAAGACATTCATTTGTCACCACCTACTGGCATAACAATATAATCAGCAGAAACTGTCAATAATTAATTAGAGCAAATCTCTTTAATGAACAAATTCAAAAGAAATCTGTGGTAAAACGTTTAACGTGTCTTAGTGGAAAGGAGAGTGAAAAAAAACATACACACACATTGTATTCAGATTATTTAATATAAACTGTGTACAGTGTACAGGCAAGCGGGTGAACCCGGAATATGAACGCAACGTGCTGAAATTAATATAATATTAATTAAATAAATATATAAATATATAATATACTGTAGGTTAGGCCTAATAATTGTAATGATTTTATGTCAAACAACAAATACAGTATATAGAGAAATTGAGCAAAGTTTCAACGGAGCTTTCAGTAACCTCTGTTTTAAAGCGCTCCAATTGGATCTCGAGTCATTTAATTCAGAATGGGACTTCAATGAGCGTATCGTGAATCATTTGATTTCGATCGGGATGTATAGCGGCTTCGCAGGATGTATGTGTGTGTGTGTGTGTGTGTGTATATGTATATATATATATATATATATATATATATATATATATATATATATATATCAACTGTATACAAGATTTTGACCTTTTTCATTTTCTTTTTTTTTTTTTTTTTATTTTTTTTTTATTTAGTTTTTATTGACATTCGGTAACAATTGTTGCATGTGCATGCATCACAAAGTGTCAGCTTGAATGTCTGTTTTCCAGAAATAAAGAACATTAAAACAAAATAAAAACAACAACTTAAACACTTAGGGAGTGAAGTATGGTTACTGCTGCATATATAACATATTATTGTCTCAGGTTAAGCAGATCAAAGTCCGGCCTGTATAGTGTTATATAGTCTATCCATTTTTTCCAACGTGAAAGAAATAAGTCCTTCTTGTAGTTCAAATCTGCAGTTAATTTCTCCATCCTGCATATTTCCATCGTGATGTCCATCCACATGGTCAATGTTGGACTCTCCTGTGAAAGCCATTTTTTTGTAAGTGCCTTTTTGCCTGCCACTAACAAAATACTGAATAAATGTTTGTCTCTCTTTGTCCATCCATCAGGCATGAGTCCAAAAAAAAAGACTTTGCTTTGTAAGGGCAAGTGGCTCCCAAAAATTTCTTCTATTGCTTTATGTATTTCCTTCCAATAAGTTTTAATACCCTGACAACTCCAAAAAACATGATAATGATTTGCATTTATATTTCCACAATTTCGCCAACAGTCTGGGGAGTTACCTTTATAGTGTGATTTTTGATAAGGTGTAATAAAATATCTTATCAGGCTCTTCCAGCCAAACTCCTTCCAACTTTGTGAGCTGCTACATTTCCATTGATATTCCCAGATTGTTTCCCATTCATCCTCTGACAGCTCTATTCCTCCTTCCCTTTCCCACTTTGTCTTAATGTACAGGGTTGAATGTGCTTTCTTATTAATAAGCCCTTTATATAGACCTGAAATAATACCCCTGTCTTTGTTTGCTCCATAAGCCCTTTTAAATAGATCTAACAGCTGATTACTTGATTCCGATACACACTTTAACTTTTTGCTGATAAAGTGTCTCAGCTGCAGGTAGCGATGGAAGTCCTGTGACTCTAGAGCATATTTCTCTTTAATCTGTTCAAAACTAAAGAGTGTATTATCTTTTATTATTTTGCATATAGCCGTTACTCCTTTATTTGTCCATTCCTTAAATCTTGTATCTAATTTATTTGGGACAAACTGTGTGTCATATGCACACCATTTAAGGATCACAATGTCCTCTTCTAATTTGTATTCTGCTATCACTGTTTTCCATATTTTAAATGTTAACTTTACCCATGGGTTTTCCGTATTTTTTATGAATTCTTGCAGGCTGCAATCGGCTATAAGTGCTTGTATGGGGGTGGAAGTCAGACCCTCTTCAATTTTTTTCCACTGAGCGTCGTATGTTGGATTACACCAATATATCATATATTTTAATTGTGCTGCCCAGTAATAATCTCTGAGGGAAGGAAGGCCCCATCCCCCTTTTGCTTTAGTCAGTTGGAGGGTTTTAAATCGGATTCGGGGTCTCTTGCCTTGCCAGATATATCTGGACAACATTTTATCCCATTCATTGAATAGTTTTTGATCTATTTCTATCGGTAGGGTTTGAAATAAATATAATAATTTGGGTAGGATGCTCATTTTAATCGAGTCTATTCTTGAACTGAAACTTAAGTATGGAATTAGATTCCATCTTTCTATATCCTCTTTAATTTTCTTTTGTATCGGTGAGTAATTATGTTGAAACAGTTCTGTGAGATCCTTCGGTATTACAACCCCCAAATATTTAAGATATTCTGTTTCCCATGCTAAGTCATATTTACCCCTAATTTCATCTGGTACTTTATAATTGTATTTAAGCAGTTGTGTTTTATTTATGTTAATTTTGTATCCTGATAGTCTGCCAAAATATTCAAGCGATTGCATTAATTTGGGTAGGGAATTTGTTGGTTGACCCAGAAAGATCAAAATATCGTCCGCGTAGCAGGCCAATTTGTGCTCTTTATCCTGGATGTTAATGCCTATTATTTCTTTATTTTGTCTTATATATTGGGTTAACGGTTCTAAGTACAATGCAAATAGGAGTGGTGAACATGCACAGCCTTGCCTCGTGCCCCTTTCCAATGTAATACTATTAGATAAGCTGCCATTTACCTTAATTCTAGCATTGGGTTTATTATATAATGCTTGTATTGTTTTAATTATGGTCTCGTGTAGGCCAAATTTATGTAAAACTCGATAAAGAAAACTCCAATTCACTGAATCAAAGGCCTTTTCTGCATCAATACTAATTACCGTAGCTGCTATTTTATTCTTTTGGATGTGGTTAATAATTTGTAGTGTTCGTCGTATGTTATCTTGCGTTTGACGCTCTCGAATAAAGCCTGTTTGGTCATTATGTATCAGATTAGGTAGAAATCTCTCTAGTCGTCTAGCCACAATAGATGTAAATAGCCTATAATCTATATTGAGAACCGATATGGGTCTATATGATCCACACTCTAATTTATCTTTATTTTCTTTTGGAATAGCAGATATTATTGCTTCCTTCCAACTGGGTGGTGTTTGTGCTTTCTTTAGAGCCCAGTTAAAGGTAGGAAGAATTACTGGTATTAGCTCTTCTTTCAACTCCTTGTACCACTCTGCCGTATAGCCATCTGATCCTGGTGATTTGTTTGATTTGAGTTTACTTATTGCCATTTTTAGCTCTTTTTCAGTTATGTCCTTTATCATTATTTTATTCTGTTCTTCATCTAACACTGGTAATTCCAGAGAATCCAAAAACTGATCTATTTCAGTTATACTGCCTCCTGTCTTTTTAGAGTAAAGAGTCTTATAAAATGTTTCAAAGGCTCCCATAATTTCATTTAGTTTGTTTTTTATTATTTTAGTCCCTGGATCTTTGATTTTATGAATTGTGTTCTGTGCTATTTTCTTTTTAAGTTTCCAGGCCAAAACTTTCATTGATTTGGATCCACCTTCATAATATCTTTGTTTAAGGAACATCAGATTTTTCTTGATTTCATACGTTGTCAAGTTATCAATTTCGTTTCTAGTTTTCCTGATTTCCTCCAATAGAGATTGTGTTGTTCGCTCTTTATGTTTTTTCTCTAATTCTTTTAATTTATTTTGTAATTCTCCCAATTTCTTATTTCTCATCTTTTTTTTATAGGAGGATATTGCTATGATTTTCCCTCTCAGGACCGCCTTTAGGGCATCCCACAGAATGGGAGGGGATACATCCCCTTTGTCATTCATGTCCAAGTAGAAGTGGATTTCTCTTTTTATCTGTTCTTTAAAGTGAGGATCATTGAGCAGGCTTGAATTTAATTTCCAGTTATTCATTTTTGGTTGTAAGTTTAGATCTAAAGACAGATTTACTGGTGCATGGTCGCTCAAATCTATTGTTCCAATTTCACATGTGTTTATTTTATCTTTGTCCTTTCCAAATATTAGGAAATAATCTATTCTCGTATACAATGAGTGAGGTGAGGAGTAATGGGTATAATCTCTTTGATTGGGATGCAAATCTCTCCATATATCAATTAACCCAACCTCCTCAAATATTGTGTTAATTTTCTTGATCAATAATTTTGTATTCTGGGCTTTCCCAGTGGAAATATCTAGTTTTGGCTGTAAATGTACATTTAAATCCCCCCCACAGATTAGAAGGCCTACTGTCTCTGATACCATCATATTAACGACTTTCTTAAAGAAGTCGATATCACTTCCGGGTGGTGCATATATGTTTAGCAACGTTATTGGATTATCCTCAATGTTTCCTCTTACTAAAATAAATCGTCCCTCCCTGTCACTTATTTCGGATACTTTTTCAAAGTGTAATTTGCTTGATATAAGGATAGCAACTCCTCTCCTTCGCCCACCTTTATAAGAAGAAGAAAATACGCTTGTAAAACCCATTCTTTTCAATTTCTCGTGTTCCTTGGAATCCAGGTGGGTTTCTTGTAGATATACTATTTGTGCTTGTTCTTTTTTCATTTTAGTTATTATCTTATTACGTTTTATAGGATTTAACAAGCCGTTTACATTATATGAAGTAATTTTTATCTTGCCATTAGCCATAATCTGATTGTCTGGGTGTTTTTGAGACAACGAAATCAGGTGCAATCCATACACTCCCTGAACATACATAAACAACTATTATATAAACATAAGAGCTGTATAGAACAACAGCTGCAAAAAGAACATTGAATTGTCTTTGAACAAATACTGAATACAAAAAAAAAACCATGTTGACTTCCAACTGTGGGGTCCTCAAAATGACCCTGAGTAAGCCCCGATGAAAGGGGGGCTTTGAGGGAGGGCCTCTCTCACCTGTAGGTGTGAGTGGGCCTTCATGCGCTATTCGGCCGCTGTCCATTCTTTTCACAGCACAGATAGAACACCCGACCATTGTAATAATCTCTGTTGCCACATTTAGCGTAGTTCCAAAATTTTTTTTAAAACAAAGAAATCCCTTATGCGTCTCGTTTTAACTATTTCTTCGGGGACATCTTTTTTAATTTTAAAAGGAGCGCAAAAGAAGAGACGAAAAAAAAAGGTGGAGAGAGAGAAAGGAAAAAAACCCACAAAAACATCACCGGCAGTCCTCGCAATATGTCAGTTTTTACGTCCTATCGTTACTCCTGTTCCTGTCGTCTGAATGCTTGGAGTTTCTCCTTGTAATCCCGGGTCCGATCCTTACTCATCTGACCCCTGGTCTTCCTCACTGTGCGCCACGTTAGATGTCGGATTTGTTCCATAATGGTCTCCGGGCGTTTGATGACCGTTACCGGGAATCCCCTCTTCGCCAAGTCGCTAGTTGCTTCCTCCACCGAGCTATATAACACCGGTCCCTCTGGATAAAATACTCTCATCTTTGCTGGGAATGGAGTTTGGAACCGGATTTTCTTCTCTTTTAACACAGATTTCGCCTCTGCATATTCCTTGCGTTGCTTTAGAACCTCCGGTGCGTAATCATGATCCAGGTTAACTTTGCTACCCAAATATTCAAATCCACGTTTCTGCCAGGCTAATTTTAATATTTCTTCTTTTGTTCTGTAGCTGGCCATTTTGGCAACGATGGATCTTGGCGCCGCATTTGGTGGTGGCTTTGGGACGAGCGCGCGGTGCGCTCTCTCAACTCGCACTTCAGCTGACTCGGGCAACTCCAGTTTGTGCCTTAATAAACGCTCCACGAAATCAACCATTGAAAGTGCATCGTCTTCCGATCCCTCTTTGACACCGTGTATCCTAATATTTTCTCTTCTGGACCGTCCCTCCAGATCCGTCAACTTAGCGTCCATTTCAATATGCAGTTTAAGCATCTCAGTTACTGCTTCCTCGTTGGTTTGTATTCGAGTTTCAGCGTCTTTGATCCTTTCCTCGGCCTCTTCCACTCTCGTATTTGTCTTATTTATATCTTCTCGGATCCCCTTCAACTGTGCGTCATTATCTTTCCTGAATTCCCTCAGTTCTCTGAGTATAAGATCCAGACTTGCGTTGCTAGCTTGTTCTCCTTCGTCTATTAGCGCGTCGTTGTCCTCCATGGCGCTGCTAGCCGGCGAAGTGTGTTCGTCTACATCTCTCTCGTGTTGCACCCTCTGTGTAGATTTCTTTTTGATTTTGTTTTTTGGCATCTTTAAGCCCCCTTCTTATTTTAACTTTTTGCAAAAGTCGTTGCGAATTCGAGTTGTTGTGGGCTGTTTTCACCTCAAATGTCGGGATCACGTTCTCCTATGCTGCCATCTTTTTTCGAGCCAAACCGGAAGTCGACCTTTTTCATTTTCATTCATTTCACTCTTTTTTTCCATTAAGCCACCCCCAATTTATTAATAAGGTGTGTAGCTACTGAACTTGGAGCTTCAAACAGTTTTAAGGCAAGGTAATTCGTTCTGGAATGTCCCGTTTATCATTAGAACACTCCTGGAAACGGAACTTCAAAGGCGTAGGTATGGCGAATCATGATTCAAAACGGAAGGCGTGAAGTGGTCATGTGATCAATGTGTTTAAGTCATAATTTCGACTTTTTAAGTCATAATATGACTTAAGTAAGTCATAATTATGACTTAAGTAAGTCATAATTTCGATTTTTTAAGTCATAATTTCGACATAGTAAGTCATAATTTCGACTTTTTATCTCATAATTTCGATTTGTTAAGTCATAATTTCGATTTTTTATCTCATAATTTCGACTTGTTAAGTCATAATTTCGACTTTTTATCTCGTAATTATGACTTAAGTATGTCATAATTTCGACTTTTTGAGGCATGGATTTTTTTCTGACCTGGCGGAAACGGGCTTCCATAGAATTCTGATGCAACACAGTATGAGAAAAGTATGAGAAATATTATCATATTCATTTTAAGATTTGCTTAAGATAGCATTTTAGTAGAAGTGGTGCTTTTAAAGATTGAGTGTTAATTCATTAGCGGATACACTACCAGTCAAAAGTTTTTGAACATCAAGATTTTTAATGTTCTTAAAAGAAGTCTATTCTGGGGTCCGTTCTTCGTACCTGTCACACCCCCGGACTTTCTTGTTGGTTTTTCCCATTTTCCCCCGCAGTTCTGAGTGGTTTTGGTTTTTCCTTATTGTCTGCACCTGTGTTTGTAATTAGTCTGTCTATTTAAGGTGTGTGTTTTCCCAGTACTCTTGTCGGTCTTTGATGTTATATGGATGTCTTACCCTGCTGTTCCTGTGTCTGCTTGTATTCCGTTGGATTTATTAAATATTCGTCTTTTACTACGTCATTGTTCGTCTGTTCCTGCTAGGGTTGGGTCGATAGACGATGCCATCGTCCATCGCCGATGGCCGATAGGCATCGCGATGCTGAGCCGGCATCGCGATCCATCGCCCCGCCCCCGCCGCAGCAGCAACCCGCTCGCGAAAAACGCACACTTAAATCACACTATACAGCCAAATGAAATGCATGCTTTCAATTTCCGCATCTTTACTTACTTTACTATTATTATTATTATTATTATTATTATTATGAGGAAATAATAAGGAAGTTGGTAGCGATCACAATACAAATTACAGTGAACTCCAAACGAATTACACGAACTATGTTCGTTTACATTAATAAATGAAGCGGAAAAAGTGATTGGCAGGTGGTAATTTGTGTGTAACTTATCTTTATTTATTTATGGTTTGGTTTAGGGCTGCAACTAACGATTATTCGTAATAAAGAAAAAAAATCTGAAGAAAAACACACTATAACAAGCATAAAATACAGTGTTTCTGCTATTTATTCTGCCGTGGCTGTGTTTAGTGTCCCGCCAACAGCAGCAGCATCAGCAGCAGCGAGCGCAAGTGCCTCCAGCAGAGTTCCGCGTTCAAATGCACGCAGTAGTGTTAAGCTGGTCGCAAAGCCCCGTGAATGAATGAGTTTTGTTTTTGATTTGAATTATTTCGTTTCATAGTAGCCTAGTTAAGTAATAGTTTAAAGTAAATTTTACTCTTACCTTTATGAGCAAAAATTAAGTTTCACATGGCGCTGGCATCTCCATGTCGTGCAAATGCGCTTCTCCAAAAAGCTCTCCGCAAAATGATTAGATATGCGCCTATTAGTATATAGGATTTATCTAGGTTAAACGAATAAACTAATATTGTGATATGCTTTAAGTTTTTTTTTATATCTATGGATTTTAAATTGTGATGACTTGAGAAGGCTATAAATTGACCATTAACCGCTTGGTCGTTACTTTAAAAAACAAAAACTTGAATTTTACAAACAAAACGTGTTCCAAATATATTTCTAAATTAACTTTATAAACTAAAGAAACGAAAATAAATGTCATTACTTCGCTATTAAAAACAGCAGCTGTGCAATGTGGAAGAGAAAGAGAAAGTCAGGTTCCAGTCGGACTCGGGCCAGTAATTCCGATGAGCTGTCGAGGTTGTTAGGAATTT
Source organism: Garra rufa (assembly GCF_049309525.1). Taxonomy (NCBI): domain Eukaryota; kingdom Metazoa; phylum Chordata; class Actinopteri; order Cypriniformes; family Cyprinidae; genus Garra; species Garra rufa. Next base: position 25,569,103 of record NC_133378.1, on the reverse strand, counting down.
TTTGCAACGAATGTCTGTTTAATAGCATATTTAACACTTATTTAGGCTACTTTCTTATTTAAATGTATTCATTATTTGATTTATTTTAGCGTTTTGTAGGCTGCTTGTTCACTGACCGAATTGCTAAAATAAACACGCACGTTTGTTATTAATGTTTGAGCCTCATTTATTTTGATATATATAAAAACACCGCGCCACCTGCGGTAGTTGGTCCATTACCACCGCGGTGGTAAAAATCTGGTATTTTAAATCTAAATTTAACATTCAAGGACAGATGTTTCAGCACAATTAATGTTTTTGCGCTGAGGATTAATTGTCTCCCCGTCTGTGTTCCGGATGTTTGACGCTCATTCAGTAAACTTAACACAGACTATCATAATGAACTTTTATGCATAAATGGAAATGGATTTTATCGATTAGCTGTTGCAGCCCTAGTTTGGTTATGGGTAAAACAAAGACCATGCGGGTCAGGTAGTGAAAATGGTAGGCTTCGTTATGAATTAATTATTTAACAACAGCCATCACCCCCCCCCCCCCCCCCCCGCCTATGACGACGATCCATCGCGATGTTTCCCATTAGACATCGTACGATGCCGAATTGGTCGACATCGCCCAACCCTAGTTCCTGCCTACATCGCGACAGAAAGACCGACCGAAACAGTTTTTTTTTTGCGTATTCCACCCTGTTTTGTTTTTCGTTCTGTTTTTCAGTCTTTTTGTTTCCGTAGTGTGTTTTCCCCCATGGATCCCTTCCTCCAACCAGAATTCATCCTCCTCCGGCTGAAGCAGGGGGATTTACCGCTCGAGGGTTTTACGATCATGTTCCAGCTTGTAGCAAACACCACCAGCTACCCGGACGACGCGCTCTGTGCGTTCTACGACGCTAGCCTCAACGCGTCATGCAGAGCGCCGTCGTCCGAGGACGGCCCTCGAGCGGATTTCGCCGCATTTGTGGAGTGGACACTGGCGAGAAACAGACCCGCGTTCCCCGCCTGTTCCAAGGAGCATCTCGCCAGTGCCACTCCGGACCCAGAGCCCAGCCAGCCACCCCGACCCGCGGATTATGAGCCCTACATAGACGGAAAGCCCGAGCCCGGAGCGACAGCAGTATGGAGTGCCGACGGGGTCAAAACTGCTGATCAGGTGCGTGAGCCGGCCATTACATCCGCGACGGTGGAGTGCTTCATGGAGCAAGAGAGGGCTGTAGAGAGCCCCGTCCACTGCACTGCCACTGGGGGTGAGCAAGAGCACAACTCTGGGGACTTAATTGACTGTTTCACGGAAATACCCATCTGCCTGGACTTCCCTCCCACCCTCCCTCTTCTGCCTAAGCCTGAATCTCCGCTGGTTCCGCCCAGTCTTCCAGAGTCACCGCTGGTTCCGCCCAGCCTTCATGAATCTCCGTTGTCTGCTGTCTGTCCCCTTGCTCACCCTCAGCCCACCATCTGTGCGGTGGGTTCGCCGCGGGTCTGCCAGTCTCCATCGGTGTCGTGGCTGGAGGATCCCTCACCATCGCCTCCAGCCTCAGAGTCCTGGACTCCGCCTCGGCCCTCCGACCCTGCGGCTCCACCCCGGCTCTCTGCTCCCTCGTCTCCACCGTCGCCCGTCGATCCACCAGCTCCACCGGGCTCCATCGCCCCTCCGGCTCCGCCCTGGTCAGTCGTCGCCCCACCTTCGCCTCTGGACTATACTCCTCCGGCTGTGCCTCATCGCTCCGTCCCACCGGCTCATTGGACCTCCTCCCTCCCGCGGGCACAGCCTCGGCCCTCTGTCGCTCCGGCTCCGCCGCGGATCTCCGGATCTCCATCTCCGCCTTGGTCACCAGAGCCTTGGGTTCCGCCTTGGCCCTCCGGATCCGCGGTGTCACCCAAGATCTTCGGCTTTCCGTCTCCGCATCGGGCTCTCCCACCACCTGCTCCGCCTCCGTCGGTCGGCCCCATGGAGTCGTCAGCCTCTCCTCCACCATGGCTCCTCCCTCCATCGGCTCCACCTTGGAACTCCATGGCTGAGTTCTGGGTCCCACCTGGCTCCTCCTGCTCCAGCCCCTTCCTGTCACCTCCTTGGCTCCTCCCTCCGTCACCACCCTGGACTCCATCTTGTGTCCTCCTCCCGGGAGTCCGTCCTCCACCTAAGCCCCCTCCTAAGACTTTGTACTGTTTCCTTTTGTCTGTTTGTCGGCACGAGGACGTGCCTTCCGGGAGGGGGAGGTAATGTCACACCCCCGGACTTTCTTGTTGGTTTTTCCCATTTTCCCCCGCAGTTCTGAGTGGTTTTGGTTTTTCCCTTATTGTCTGCACCTGTGTTTGTAATTAGTCTGTCTATTTAAGGTGTGTGTTTTCCCAGTACTCTTGTCGGTCTTTGATGTTATATGGATGTCTTACCCTGCTGTTCCTGTGTCTGCTTGTATTCCGTTGGATTTATTAAATATTCGTCTTTTACTACGTCATCGTTCGTGTGTTCCTGCCTACATCGTGACAGTACCTCGCTAACTAAGTTAGCTGGATTTGATTGTTGACGATTTGGCATGATCTTGGATCGCTCGGTTCTTCGTAGCTCATCCGGGACTTGCTGTCATAGCAACAGGTGCGCAAGCTTAAACCTGCTCTGGAGCAGGTTTATTTCATGTAAACAGGATTTAGGCTGCGCTCCTGGCGGGTTATGATTGGTTGAAATGGCGAGGTCACATCTGATTGGTTAAAGAGCACAACTGACGCGGACTGACTCACGTGGGAAAAGAAAAAAATATATATATATATATTGAATAAACACTGTACTTTTTAAACTTGTTATTCATGAAAGAATCCTGGGGGGGAAAAAATCACAGGTCCCAAAAAATATTTGGTATTGATATGGTTGATATTATCCAACATTGATCATTCTAATAATAAATCAGCATATTAGAATGATTTCTGAAGGATCATGTGACACTTAAGACTGGAGTAACAGCTGATAAAAATTCAGCTTTTCATCAGAGGAATAAATTCTATTTTAAAATATGTTAAAATATATATATAAAAAAATTATTTTATATTGTAAAAACAATTTGCAATATTACTGTTTTTTCTGTATTTTTAATCAAATAAATGCAGCCTTGATGAGCATAAGAGACTTCTTTAAAGACTATTACAAGTCTTACTGACCCCAAACTTTTGAACGGTAGAGTATAAAAAATAAAAATATAAATAAAATAACATATCATGGAAAAAACATGTAACATGGGCAGCATTAACGCATTTAATTTGTTCACTACTGTTTGCCAGCCCACTCTCCTTGCTTTTCCAGCCTTTGCAGTTTTCCCTTGCGTTTTAATTCAACTCTGAAACTTCTGAAATCCCTCAATCAAGAGTTCTTGCTCTGCTGCAGAAAAATACTGAGCGCGCTCCTTCGTCATGTTCGCCGACCAATCAAAGCGTTGCCCATCAATGTTTCTACTATCGATACGTAGCCCCTTTTAAGCCACCCAGTGATCTCAAATAACTTCATCCAGCTATACTAATCATCAACAACAGGTGCGTTCGGAGAACCGGAATAGCGAGCTCATAGTTAGCGCGATGATTTGATCTTGGATGTGTCATTTGATCTTGGATGTAGTAAGCGAGGTACGAAGAACAGACCCCTGCTTACAACTACAGCAAAAACAGATTTAAAAAAATATATATTGTTTCTATTCAAAACAACTGTTTTCTGTTTGAATATATTTTATTTTTATTTTTAGCATAATTACTCCAGTCACATGATCCTTCAGAAATCATTCTACTATTCTGCTTTTCTGCTCAAAAAACATGTAGTATTATTATTATTATAATGTTGAAAGCTGTGTAGATTTTTTCAGGTTTTGTTGATGAATAGAAAGTTCATCTCTTCATCTCATCACTTTTGATTAATTTAAAGCATCCTTGCTAAATAAAAGTACTGTTTTTAATGTTTTTTAAACAGCAAGTCAGCTTATGTGACCCAAAACCAGTCTTAAGTCGCACGGGTATATTTGTAGCAATAGCCAAAAATACATTGTATGGGTTTATCAATTTTTCTTTTATGCCAAAAATCATTTGGATATTAAGTAAAGATCATGTTTCATGAAGATATTTTGTAAATTTCCTTCCGTAAATATATATAAAACAATTTTTTTGATTAGTAATACACATTGCTAAGAACTTCATTTTGACCAATGAAAAAGCAATTTTCTCAATCTATAGATTTTTTGCACCCTAGATTGTCTAATAGTTGCATCTCGGGCAAATATTGTCATATCCTAACATACACTAATTGGAAGCTTGTTTATTCAACTTTCAGATGATGTATAAATCTTAATTTCAGAAAAATAAATGTATTTATTCGTTTATATTCAGAAATAAATGCAGACTTGGTGAAAAGAACAGACTTCTTTAAAACACATAAAAAAATCATACTGTTCAAAAACTTTTGACTGATATTGAACAGTCAATTAAATGCTTATCAATATTTACTGAATAACGGCATTTACATTTTTTTCCCCTCTCTTTCTTTAGGAGTCGCCATGGTGTTTTGTTCCTACTTCCCTCCAGCATGCGTTTACTACTTGTTATGGTCAGTTTCCTACATATTGTTTCCAACAGCCCTGTGGAGCAGCAAAGTGTAAAGGGATAATGGCCTATGAGGCTCACACACTTTACTGTATGCCCTTCCTGCAAAGGAAAATCAAACCAATTTAGAAACTCGAAAAACATTTTTAAAATCATTTTTGTTTTGAGGTGATGAACTTCATGAAATTGACATGATCTAGGAGGCTTACTGACATCATGATTGCTGCTGTTGTTCCATCTCGAAGGAAAAGAAATGCGCTTTACCTCTGCTTCACATGTATTGTCATGTTTTTGAATGGCATGTTGACAGAGACACAGCAAATGGTCTCGGATACAGTATGTATGGTGTTTGTTGCACAGTTCTGCCTAAATGAATCAAATCTGAAAGGCAAGAAGCAGAGTAGAAATTGTCAAATTTGCTGTGGAATTTATACTTGTAGAATTACTGCTTTTTGGTTGTTTAAGAGACTGAAAGTTTTGAAACAGTTTATTCACAACTCAGCTCTAAATCATAATCAAAACATCTGCTTAATTATTAAAAAAATAATAATGAATTTTGAAATTTATGCATACAATCAGTGTAACTTCATGTAAAAACACTACAGTATGATTAAGGTAGTGGCTATCATCATATACCTAGTTAATGTGTGACTTAAAATACTTCATGCCCCATATAATATTAGGTGGGCCTTCAAAACAAATGCCTCATAACAGTATGAGAAATACGACGGTTGGTTTAATTTTGATAAATGAGTTTATCTGTACCATTTAACCTCTGTTTTAAGGGGTTCTGCTTCCTGGTTGTCGGTAATTGCTTGTGTTTAGCGAGTGATCTTGAATTTACTTTGTACTGTTTACGGGTTCAGAGGGAAGTTGATACCCTGCAACATAACAGTATTGAGGCATTATTTTGTGTTTTGTGCACCACTTGTGGTTACTTTTTATTAAAATTTAGTGGTGGTTAAGAAGAAAATGTGTCTTTGGTTTTTAGAGGTCAACCAGCAAAGGAAAGCTGGTGTAACCTTTTCATAAATGGACCATGGTATTAATTTCATCAAAATACTGCAGGTTTTTCACCATTTTGTAAAAGCAAAAACCAATAACTTTCCACCTTATTTTTCAATGTGGAAGCAAGCTGTTTTCTGGTGATGTTCATAAGCCACTGTAGGGAAATAAAGAGAAGAATAACGAAGTGCAGTAAACTGTAAAACTGATTGCACTACAAATCATTGTGTTCATAATTAAGATAATACATTAAAATAATATGGTAAGACACACCAGTTTGCGATACCAAGCAGCAAAACCAGCTGGACGCGGATGAGACTGGAAGACAGACACATTAAATTTACAAATGGCCATGCCTGCTCTTACGGGAAAAATAAGGTGGATAGGTTTAGTCAAAACTGAGTTAAAATCTTGTCTAAAAGCAGACAAAAAAGGTGATTGGTCAAAGTCAAGACAAATACACTGAAAAGTTTTCACCAGTTTCAACTTAAAAACTTAAGTTTAGCAGCTGCCTTAAAATGTTAAGTTAAATCAACTTAAGCCATTTAAACTCACAACTCATTTTTATTGTAGTAAGTTATAATGACTTGTTGTTTTAAGCTAATTTAACTTAAAAACTTAAGGCAGCTGCTTAACTTAAATTTTGAGTGACAACTTTTTACAGTGTACAAACAAATGCTTGAATAGAGACAATGGTAAGAAACTGAGGCTACAGAAAGCTAGAAAAACTACACAAGCCTTTTTATTTAATACTGAAGTGCAATTAATATTTCTAATATTATTTTCACTTTATTGACTAGGTACTTTGACCTTTGAGTAAATATTTGGCATAGGACCATATACTTAAAATACATGAGTAGGCCTATCATTTCTATTTTTATACCCCTTGCTATTGTTAACAATAAATCTGTTGTAACTTAACACTAGATACGGTGATCACAAGTCCTCTTTTTCCTGTACATGTCCTGGTACAATTGCCTAAATGTCCGTAGAGAGCATGTCAGCAGGAAAACAAAGCCAAAAAAAAAAAGGGAAAACAAAGCCAAAACCTGGACTTTTAGGAGATTTAGAAATCCTTGCTAGGATGTATCTGGGAAAAAAGAGGCCATATGGTCACCCTACTTTAGATAAATAAGTAAGATGGCAACAAGCCACCACGTTAATCAAAAAAAGGAAGTAAAATGACTAAGATTTAAGATGTAGCTGGAAGCGTTGAGATTATTTCAGTTGACTACTATGCAATGGGTCTCTAGTTCCAAGAAACAGGGTGACCTCTAGTGACATTTTGCTTGTCATGACATGGCTAGAATTGAGGTCAGTCAAATTAAAGGAGAAGTTCACTTCCAGAATGAAGATGTCTTGATAATTTTCTCACCCCCATGTTACCAAGATGTCTTTCTTTCTTTAGTGGAAAAGAAATGAAGATTTTTGAGGAAAACATTACAGGATTTTTCTCCATATAGTTGACTTTAGTGGTGGCCAATGGGTCGGAGGTCCAAACTGCAGTTTCAATGCAGCTCTAAAGAACTCAACACGATCCTAATTGAGAAGTACAGGTTTTATCTATCGAAACAAACAGCCATTTTCTAAGAAAGATACTAATTTATATACTTTTTAAACACAAATGCTCATCTTGCACTAGCTTGATCTCACTAGGCGGAAGTACTGACTCAGTGTTTACAAAGTGAGCTTGCAAAAAAGTCAGACGCCCTTTACCAAAAAAGGTAAAAAAAAAAACAACAATGTCAGACGATTTTAAAGTTGGTGGAGAAAATTAGTTTTTTTTTCGCCCTACCCTACCTTTTTTAACTGAAGTACACTATGAAGAACTAAACGTGTGACTTTTGTGAGCATTTGTGGTTAAAAAGTATATAAATTTGTATTTTTATTAGAAAATAACCGGTCGTTTCAATAGAAAAGACCCTTATCCCTTGGCTGGGATTGTGTAGGGCCCTTTATAGCTGTGTTGAAACTACAATTTGGACCTTCAACCCATTGATCCCCAAGTCCACTATCTGGAGAAAAATCCTGGAATGTTTTCCACAAAAAACTTAATTTCTTTGCAACTGAAGAAAGAAAGACATGAACATCTTGGATGACCTGAGGGTGAATAAAACATCAAGAAATTTTCATCCTGGAAATGAACTTCTTTAGTTGTAGAAATGAGCAGTTGTCAGTTCTCTAAATGGACTCATGGAGGCAGTCCTGCTTTCCTCCTGTATTCACAGATGTCCATTTTCTCTTCAGAGCGAAGTGGTTTTGTGTCAGCGAGGTAGTTATACGAGTCTAGAAGTCGAATAATTGCAGAATACACCGGCCGGTCCTTGAAGTTCCACATGCAGCAATACTTTATTAAGTCGTATCTGCAAGACATGCCAGATAATGTCAGTTTATATGTTGTTTTAAAAGGATTTTTAGATTTTCTTAAACTCTTGCTGTTCACAAAGAAGCAAAACAACTATTTAGATGCTGTGTAAAATAAATAAACAAATACAAAAAGGCTCACAATGGTGCTCCACAGTTTTCTGGTCTTTTCATCCGGTAATGGGCTAAAGTGTCTGGCAGCACTTCAGATGAATCCAGGTCAGGATAGGGAGGAGATCCTTTCAAAGGAGAAAGAAGGTAAAAATAAGACTGCTAACTTGTTTGCTTCATGTTATTTTTTTTTTTATATAAATTTTGTGTATTAGGACCTCTAACTAATACTACCCAGGGTTATCATCTCATAAAGCAGGATTCCAAAGGACCATCTGAAGAAGTATGACAGCACAACTTTAGCACATTGGTCAAAGTGCAATAATATTTTTTTAGAAAACTTGTTTTTATGTTCTGCTAGACTCACACATCACTCCTGTCTGTTAGGGGAAGCCTCATCATCCGTTCAGGGGCCTTCCATTTTACCGGCACTTTGGCTTCTTGTTCTTTGTCCACCGTTCTCGACTGTCGGGTCTTGAAAGCCATATCTAATCCAGAGACTTTGACTGTGAGCTCTGAACTGATTAACATATTCCGGGCTGCGACATCCCCATGAATAATTCTGTGGTAGGAGTGTAAATAGTCCTAAGACAAATCATTAATAAATCATTTAAATAACTTACATATCTTGCAGTTGATTTTTGTCATATTAAGTATGAGTACACAGAGGGGTAAACAACTCACTAGTCCTGCTGCTACCTGTTTAGCTACTAGATAAACAGACTTCTCTGAAAATGTCTGGAAGTTATCACTTGCACCACATCTGTCCTGTTCAGTAAAAGATACATTCAGAAGAAAAATTATGAGATGAGTTATGAGACGTAGCAGATGTATATTCTTTGTAAACACACTCAGAAAAAAGGAACTAAGCTGTCACTGGGGTGGAACCCTAGGCTCAAAAGCATTGTACTTTAATACCCCTAAATGTATTTATGAATTATTTACACTGAAAAAAATGATTCATTGAATTTACTCAATTTTTTTAAGGTAAGTGGTTGCAATCAATTGATTTGATCTAAATTTAAACAAACATTTATTTGGATTTAAACAATTTTATTTAGTTAACTTAGTAAAGCCCAATTTAAATATGCTACTTCCTCTTAATTTATTTAATTGTTTCTGAAGAAAAAATATTCATTGAATTTACTCAAATTTTTTAAGGTAAGTGGTTGCAATCAATTTATTTTAGCTACATTTAAATAATCACATTTTGTTGACTAAATTTCAAAATTGTTTTAATCACTTACCTTAAAAAAAATCCTTTTCTTAAGGAGAGGTTCTTAAATGGCTTTGCAAATACACACAACAAGTTTAATGTTTTGAATTTATTTTTAATGTCATCAAATGTAAATTCAGTAACAGTTTCTTTGTATATACAACAAGTGTTTGGAAGACAAGTGCTTACTTAACGTTGCACATTCACAAAATAAAAATTAACATAAATTCACAGGTGAAAGAGGCCACATTGTTGAGTGCGGACTTGGAATTGCAAAATTAATAAAAAATATGTGGAAACAGGCAACAGTATATAGTGATTAAACAGTATATTGTATTTTTTCAATAGTGAATAAAACAATAGTGCTAAAACTGTTCATATGTCATGCAACAAACTGCAATTTGTAATGGATTTTACAGGTATGCCCATGGTGATGTGTTGTGGGTCTTTCAAGGAGTCATCTCTTTGACTGTCCTATATTTAAATAAAAAGAAACTGTTATTAGTAGGGTTGGGTATCAACTGATATTTACCAGCCAATATGCACAAAAACAAATCAGTATGTCATCATAAACAGCTGTTTTTTTTTTAAGTTAAAGTGAAAGGAAGCAGATGAGAAAGAAAACTGACAAATCTATTTGTATATCTCCCACATGTTGTTCCTAATCTGCAAATGGAACACAAATTCAGATATTTTTAATGAGATCTGTGAGCTTTCTAACCCTGCATAGACAGCAACGCAACTCAACTGAAATGTTCTTAGGCCAAGAAACACATTAAAGATATTGGTAAAATAGTCCATGTGACATCAGTGGTTCAACAGTAATTTCATGAAGCTACGAGAATACTTGTGCGCAAAGAAAACAAAAAAAAAAAAGACTCCTCCGCGCCACCGTCTGCCATTCATGAGAGTACCATGACACAAGTGTTTGGTGTTGCTGACATGAACATGCATGGGCTGAACCATGTTTATAAGCAAAGAAAAACACACGCATATGTCATTGTAGTCTTGACAATGGAGGCAGGAAGAAGAATTGTTGAATAAAGTTATTTTTGTTTTCTTTGCACATTAAAATTATTCTTTAGCTCTGTAAAGATACGGTTGAACCACTGATGTCACATAAATGGTTACACTTATGTCCTTAGTACGTTTTTGGGCCAGTTATATTGTTGCCTATGCAAGTCCAGAAACCTCTCAGATTTCATTAAAAAAAATTTTTAATTTTTTTTGGTTCTGAAGATAAACTAAGGTCTTCTGGGTTTGGAAAGACATGAGGGTGAGTAATTAACGACAGAATTTTCATTTTTTGGGCAACTATAACCCTTTTAGTATTTGAAATTTAAGTAGAATTTAAATTCAAGCAGAGACATTTTTGTCTGGACACTGTATTTGACATCACTGTGTTAAATAATAATACATATGGGAAAGGAAAAGACACTTGATAAATGAATACACCTCCTGTAAAATGCTGAAATATTTGACCATTTTCCTCCCAGTAAGACCTCCTTTCTGGAAAACAGCAGTGATCTGTGGAACATAACATATTACATTATATGATATATTTCATTAAAGTCAACTGTTTATTGTAAAATGCTTTAATACTAAAAATACTTACTGTGCATATTGCTGGAATAATACAACTTCAGGAAAGTGGCGAACCTGGAAACTTCCTTTGGCATCAAGGAAATGGTATGTGTCCTAGTCACAGGAACATGCAGAGAGTCCCTCAAATGAAAGTAAAAACACAATAATTATTATTACTAGTTTAAAACAGTTTACATGCTGCACCATTAAAGCTAGCAAAAAGGGGCATGTTCACATGATTACAATTGTGAACACTAAAAACATTGAGAAATCCAATGTTATATTGTGAGATTTACTGATAGGAACTAACTGGAAATTCCCCTCATAACTTCATGCCTTCGTCCATATTTTTGATTTCCCGGAACTTTCTATTACAAGGCATAGTTATTTGGAGTTGTGATGGTGTCCAGTATGAACGAAACACATCTAACGTAACACCACAAATAAAGTTTGAGTCTGTGGAAACAATTCTACAGTACAAACACGCAGTTAAGGATACAATCTGCCCATCATTGCTTTAAATGCAATAGTTGCCACAGAAATTAATAATTTTTTTCGGTATCACGCAAGCACTACCTTACCTTCAGCCAAAACAAACTGCTCTTGAACAAACAAGTTAAGGACATTAAAGATGACCCGTCCAAAAGGATTTAACGTTATATGTCATGTTTAACCACATTAGAAGCTGGCAGATTCCCGAAGGACTGGCTGTGGTAACGTTAACGTAACTTAGGCGGGAACACCAATAACGTTACCGGCCTGAGCATCTCCGAAAGCGCTTAAGCATTTAAATAGACGCTATCCTTTCAAATAAACGGCGTATTTTAGGCTTATACAACTACATTTTCATACAAAAATATCTTAAAAGTACATTGTCACATAAAAAAGTATTATTTGTGTTATTTGTGTAAGTTATATGTGACCGTCCGTTGGTCGCTGTGGAATTTCTCCCAAAGACTCATTTTGCAGATATTATTTATACAGCGAACAAACTATTTACTGTAATAAACAGTGCTACACTACATTATTACTCACATAAATATTACTCACCGTGTAAATCGACCGAATGATGAAAACTCCGGGTCCGGAATGAAAAGTTCCCACTCCCACGTGAACCTGAGTCTGAGTCGTGACTGGAAACTCCTTTTGGCGCCAGGGAGAATGTGCATTTGTGCGCATGCGCAGAAAGTTTACTTAATATTTTCTAACTGAATTTAATTAATTCACATGGCTTGGATTTAAAACACATGTAATTCGCTTAAAACCAATTAATACTTATTAATTAAAATCAAAAACTAAATTTTTATTATTTAAACTAGCGAAATTGAATCATGCTTAATTTAATTGGGGCCATAATCATTTTTTTCAGTGTAGGTGTTTAACCTACATTAGTACCTTAAAGTATATATGTATGAATGCATGGATACATAGACAGAGAGATTAACTCAGAACAGAAGAATTAAATGAGATAAAATGTAGCAATTACGTTTTTATTTTAATACTACTTAATACTAGTACCTTTTCAAAGGCTAACACCCCAGTAACAGTTTTGTACCTTTTTTTGAGAGTGTACTTCAGGTGTTTTTACCTCTCGAAGACTCCAGAGAAAATGTAGGAGGTTCCCTGGAACGCTTGCCTCTAAAACCAGGTACATTGGCATCCGGCGTGTCTGGCAGTATAACATCTTCACTATATTCTCGTGTTTGCTCACTGCTACGTGGAAAAGGACAAAATCCATAAATTCTGTAGCCTCTGGTTGATTTGACCCATCTGAAAAAAGAATATATCCAATATTATAAAATGGTTAGTTCCGTTAGCAGTATAAACAATCAATAATATCCACCTCAGTGGCGATTCTAGACTTTTTTAACAGGGGTGGCCTTAGTGGAGCACTGATTAATTCAAGGGTGGCATCATAAAATCATGCATCAAACACCATACTCATAAATTGAAGGACAAAGACGTACTCTTACATCAAATTTCTTTTTATTTGAATAAAATCAAATATAAATAAACAAACTTATCATACTGCAGTGCAATGAAGTCAGATTTCCTTCCATTTACATTATTAGTAATTATTACTTACATTATTATTAGAAATTGAAATGAAACGAACAAGAAATGGCACAATGAACAACAAAGAACGTATTATTTACAATTAATTACACAAAATTAAAGCTTAATCAAAGGCCACATCTGTCCTGTGAGCTAAACTATTAGTATTTATAAAGTTTAAACTATATAGACTACTCTTTCATGTCATTACTGCATTGGTGATGTGCAAGTCGAATTCAGTGCCTGTCACTTTAAGGCCCTGCTGACGGCCGTGAGGTTTGCTTGATTCTCACGGTTTAAGCTAAACTGTTGTGCATTGTGCATAAGGATATGTGGATGAAATGAATTATGTTTGTTTCCATGTCATTTGTTAAACTAAATACTCTAAAGCCTAACAACTCGAAGAAAATCTGTCTTGGATTACAGGAGCTACTGTAAGTGTCTTGTAATGATAATTTCTATGATTTTGGCGAGCACAAAGAACTATCTCCAGATGTAAATTGGTTTCCTATTGCTCAAATTCAATTAAGCCCACCAGTAGGCTAGACCTTAATTTCACAGCCTAGGTATGTTAGCAACACAGGGCTTGAAAACATTGACTGTATATATAACGTTAGAACAAACAAAAACGAAACCGTGCGTGGAATTTATCTGGGAATATAGCCTAAACCTAACTTACTGAAGGTAGGGGCCGGCGAGCTAACGTTACCTTGCTGGCGTGTTTTATTTGGTTCCTTGGTTAAAATATAATGTAGGCTACGTTTTTTTGCATAAAATTGCGTCTGCTAATCTGCTAATGATAAATCGTTAAATCCTTTTTACAAAAGTAGCCTACAGTTAACAGTTAATGACCTAGCAAATGTCGACTGAGTAGGCAGAAAAGCAGAAAAAAGGCAGGTACAGTAGATAAATTAGCCTAGCATACATGACGTGATTCAACAGACTTAATACTGGGCTGTGTGTGCGATTAGATATCAAGGCAGATGTGACAGGTAAATAGATATCTTTGCGTGCTAGCACAAGTAGTAGTGCTGTAAACTCACATGCTAAAAAACAGTAAGCCATGTATTGTTGGTTAGCTTACATCAAACATTTGCTACTTACATTTCTGAGTTCTGGACTGGTGTCTGACTGTCCAAGCCCCCGCGCTGATTTAAAGGCAGCAAGTGCGTCAACAACGGTTCCGCCTTTGAGCACGTTAATGGCCAATCGTAGAGTAGGATTTTGGGGTGGCACCTGGGGTGGCCAATCAATTCTCAGGGGTGGCGTGGGCCACCCCAAGCCACCCCTCTGGCTCCGCCCCTGATCCACCTTACTCTTTAACGCAGAAGTTATGCTGCGTTCCAGGCAGTTTTTTGAGCCCGTAAATCATGACTTCAAACCACGACTCACGACTTTGTAGCGTTCCAGGCAAGTCATGCCAAACTGCCTAAGCGCATTTATTATTATTATATTATTATTAATTTGATTGTAACGTTATATTGTCCTAAAGTCTATTTTTCCACCATGTACCACTTGCATAAACACTGCACCCGTATGGGGCTGTCATAGTTGTTTCGCGGGCTATGTGGCTATATTTTGTTGCATCATTTACCTTTAATTTTGAGACAACACCCATCCAAAGAAACTTCTTTTGGAAGATACGTTAATGTGTGCAGCGTGCGCCTATTTACTGTATTAGTTTTCTGTTTAAAGTATGATATGAATTGATATGTATGATATGTTATATTGTTCTAAAGTCTATTTTTCTACCGTGTACCACTTGCATAAACACCGCACCCGCAGGGGCTGTAGTTGTTGTTTCGCGGGCTATGTGACGTAAGAACTCGGAACTGGGAGTACGTCGTCGTCGTCGATCTAGTTTGAGTTCATGAGTGGGAAATCAATCACTGCTTTGACTGCCGCTCCAGTGCACTTTCACGGGTAGAAGGTTGGAAAAACACGGGTAAAAGGGGTTGCCTGGAACGCGGCATTAGTCTGTTTTAAACTAAAGACGGAAAACAGATGTTTTCTCATGCTGAGAGATAAGCAGATGAGAACATTTAATATGGTATTTAAAAAAAAACGTAGTGGATAAGAACAGTTCCTGAACTGTTCACCTCATTTTGCTCGTTTTGCTGCTTGATATTGCAAATTAGTTTGTCTTACCATATTCTAATATTTTAATGTATTATCTTAATTATAAACACACAGGTTTGTAGTGCAAACCGTTCTACTGTTAACACCTTGTTATTCTTGTTATTTTCCTATAGAGTGTTTTCACGATGCGTCATCAATCAGCCATATTGGCGGCACAATACGTAAACAATAATGCCACTGAACTGAACAGAACTCGCAAATTTTGCTGATTATTGCTGCTGAAATTAAATGGTCAATTATTGTCTTGTTTTGGGCTGTACTAATCCGTCAGACCAGGAAAAACATTTGGAGTACTATAGACTGTCAGAAGTTAAAACAAATCAAAGAGAAGAGTGCAAAAAACTGTATAAGGAACAAAAGGCGTTTGTGGTTGGCCAAACTGCACCAGGATTTCCAGGTAAAGTCATTTGTGTTTGTTTTTATCATTTCTGATCAGGTAGGTGAAATGTTATGCTAATATCTTAATTAATACTGCTTGTACATATCTTTACCACCTATTAACTTTACTTTGTCAAAATATAACGTCATTTCCTGCTTACAAAGTCCTCTATATGACTTGGCAGCTTCCACATGGGTTTTTTCTGTGGTATAGACAGCATAAATTAGCAGAACAACGTATTCAGTTGTACATTAATCATGCAATTAATGCTGTTGTTTACATCTGAGCAGTACCGCCGCTCCCTATACGCAGAGTACGCAGTCTGCGTAGGGCACCAACTCCCAGGGGGGCACCATCCCAGCTGCTCAAAAAAATCGTTTTTATATATTATAATAATAAATTAATATTAATAATATACATATACAAATAAACAAAAATATAAAAATATAAACGTATATATTGCATTTTACGGTGAGCGCAGAGTAGGCTAGTAAGCACACGTGATGACCCGCAGCATCTGCGCCGCGACGCGCCCTCACCTCTGTTTACGGCTGCCTATTTGGCCAAAAATGATGATAATAATTGATGAACAATATGCCTGGTCCTGGAAAGAGACATTAACAGTCCGGCGCCGAGAAACGAAAGAAAAAAAAAAGCCCAAGATGAAGCCCGTGCATCACTTTCAGGTGCGTTCATAATCCTGTGAAACTTTATTTTATTCTGTCAACGTTAATAATGTGTTTTAATGTCGGTAATAATTTCACGACTAATGCATCTTTCTTAATATGAATACAAGCAGATCTAAGTAAACACAGTGACTTAAAATTCATTATATTAAAACACAGAGGCAATTATGATTATTGATTAATAATGACCATATGGTGTCATTAAATAACAGTGTTAAAATACATAATCTAATACAAAATTAACAGTTTACATTACAATTTTAATAGAAATGCCTGAAAAGGGCACCAAATGCAGTTGTTACACTTACATGATGATCAAATTCCTTGTTTAATATTGACCAAACGTTTAAAATATCCACATAATCTTTCTTATCATTTCCTCAACAAAAATATGTGGACATCATAACCCTTGTCTGCTTTATTGTAAATTTTGAACTTTGGAAAGCTCCAGCAGATGACAGTGTTGATTTTATTTCAGTTTATTATTGTTTATTTTATTAAGATTTCACATTTTTAAAAGTTTTATTTAAAGTGTAATTTTAGTTTTTTTTTTTTTTGCTGTAGAGATACAGTTGTAATTTATAAATGATACAATTTATTTGTGTAATTACTTTTATTTGAATAAAGTTCTATTTTGGCCCCTATAGGTGTTTTTTTTATTATTTTATTTTATTTTTACTTCCGTAATATTTGGGGGAGGGGGCACAAAAGTAAATTTTTGCTTAGGGCACCCATTTGGCCAGCAGCGGCCCTGCATCTGAGTACCTGCAATATAGCTGGGTACCTGACCAAACCATGTGTAAACCCCTCTATATGTGTGAGAAAATTTCATAATGTATAAAGAGAATAAAGGACATGGCAGGATGAGAAAAGTTACTAACATACTATATATGCCACAGGAACATTTTCTGTCACCATCAGGGACTTTTGTTTTAGTGTAAGGATTGCATAATAGTGAATTTACTTTTTAAAAAATAACATATTAGGTTCTAGTGTCTAACAACGCCCTTTAGCCTTGACTTATTCACAATACAGCACAGCCTCTCATACCTTATTGCCTGTGGTCTTTTAGCATAATATGAATACAAATTGTGGTAAATTCTTAGAAGACACCATTTGATGATTGTTTTGTGTTCTGTACCTTTAAGAGTTTTAATCACTACAGCAGTGGATGTGTTGTCTTGTTTTAGCTGACCCATGCAGATTGGCCCATAACGTCCCATCTGAAGCGGCTCCACCCCCTCCAGGGTGCACTGAGCAGGTATCTCCCATGGACCAAGAGCATCCTGTGCAGGCGGCATGGTCCCAAAGCCAGTGTCCAAAGGTACAGGGTCTCCTTCTACAAGATTCAACATACTATTTCTAATGATTTGCAAAACTAAAAAAAGCTTTCCCCATCTAATATTTGGGTTCAAAGTACTGCTAACAAAATCATAGATTCGTTTTCTTCCACATACCATTTGCATTTAAAGATGAGCCTGTGATAATCTGAGCTGATGATCTTTTGGTGATAAAGCTCCGTATTATCTGAGACACAACAATCACGGTGCTGAGAGCCAGCAAGCTTGGGATAATGATGAGTGCCAATGTGCCTGATCCTTCCTCATCTGTCCATTGACGCAAACACAAAGCAGAAAATATTCTTTTACCCTTGAATAACAGCAAGGGTGAAAGCATTTAAAGTACATTAGACTTGATTGTATGTACTGGAATAAAAATAGACTCTTACGTACAACAGACAGGGTTAGAGCCAGAGGAGCTGTTGCATTGGGCCTGTATAGCCATAAGGGTGTCCCTTTAACATTTCCAAAACTGACTTGACAAATGACATTAGCTAAATCATTTAAAAAGAATGAACTTTCAAACATACAGCACACAAGTTATTAGAGCTGAAATTGAAGACTTTATGGATCATAATATATATCTTGACAGCAAATGCATTTAGTTAGTCAACTCTTTCTTGCTCTAAGCATGTTTTTCTTTGCTGGCTATTAAAAATATTGTATGTGTGTGTATATTGTAGGTGCATATCATCCTTACCTTACTGGAATAAAGGCAGAAAAGTATCTTTTTGACTGCTTTTGGTAGAGGCACCTTGTTTAAGCATAAGGTTTGATTTTGACTTTCAGAGCAATGACCGTGAGGGTGACTGACTGCCCACCTGACTTAATGATTAACTTCAGTACAGAAATATTTTAACTGTTGCCTTGAATACTTTGCTTTTCTGACTTGCAGTCAAATTCAGGATGTTGAATATTTAAGGTTTTTGTCCATTTTTTTTTAGATTTGTGGATATTTTTATAGTTGTAGAGGGAAAAATGGTGCTTTTATTTTGAAGTGAAAAAGTAAAATTAGACTGTTGGGGTCACATGGCCCCTTTAGAATTGGCACATCATGGAATGTTGTTACTAGTGTTGTTATTTGTACATCTATAGAGGAATTGATTGAGATTATGCTATTCAAATTCATAGTGTTGTTATGGCTTATCTATTAAAATATGGTCAATTAAATTAGTACACTCTCCTGAAAGTAAATAAAAAAACAAAAACAAAAAAATGCTGGTGTACGGTTAAGGCAAGTTTGATCAACAGGTACTAATACCAAATTATTGTTTTAAGTGTGAAAATATAGCAAAAGTAACACAGAAATTAAAAAACAATGGACTTGTGAAAAGGCCTCTGAAATAATTAGGCGTTCACTTTAAGCGTGAGTTTCAGAAAAAGCAGGAGAAACACCAAGAAAGTGTCTCAGAGATGGCAAAATCTATGAAAAGAGTGACACTTTATCTCATAGAGTAAGGTGCAGCCTGCAGAAGTAACATGCATGGTTGTTTATCCATAGCAAAACTACCACCTGTAGCCAAAGCACAATAAAGCTTTTTCCAAGGCCCATATTTACAAAATATAGACTTCTGGGAAACCATACTCTGCTCTCATGAGATCAAGTCAATCATTTCGGCTCTAACAGCATCCAAAATGTTATGGTGTTGCTAGAGGAGGAGTACAGCGAGAAGTGCCTGGTTCCCAAAGTGACGTTCAGTGGTAGTAAAGCTCTTACATAGGGATGTATGGGTGCTGAAGGTGTGAGGGAGTTGTGCTTTATCAACGCTGTCATCAGTTCACACACCATTGTGTTACGTAATACGAAAACCTGACAGAAAATGCTACTCTCTCCTCATTCCCTGCATTGTTGGGCATTTTTTTTAACATGACAATGAAGATATTCATTCTCCCAAGGTGAAAATCCTTCAGTGGACATGTATTTCACTCAGTCTTAACACTCTTGAGCAGCTGTGGGGGATTCTGTAGAGACGAGCTGAGCACTCCCCATTAAAGACCAGGGCATTTAAGGAGCTCATCCTCCAGGAGTTAAACAGGGCAGATGTGACAATTTGTCATTAACTTACACTCAGTGCCAAGAAGGGTCAGAGCAGTGTACTTTGAGTTATGGAGGACATATTAAGTACTAGAATATTACACTTTGTTGAATTAAATCCTTCATTTAATCAAAATATGCTGTTAATTGTATTTACACACACTCTTATATTTAAGTCAAATAAATAATTTACTGTTCAGATGAATCTCTTTTACTTTAATTCTGCCATGTGGTGCATCATCATACTGCACATAAAACCTTTATCTAAAATAAATGTACATTAAATAGGGCATCTTCACGAATTACCTTGCTCTACAGAGTGCAATTCTATATTACAACAGCAGGTGGCACTATTATACAACATTAAGTCTGGCAGCTTGACTTTAATCTGATTTTAACGCCTGATACAAAGAATGCTATATAATGGTATTTAATTGTACTGTCTTTCTAAACCTCCACTCTGAATGCAAGAAAGAAATGGCATGTTGATATTGTGAAACAACCTTATATGTATACAAAAATCATGTTGATGTACAAAATGTGTAACAGGTGGTGTGAAATTACAAGGCATATGCACAGCTGTTCCACAAATAAACCCATAATAACAGAACAATATATTATGAAGTTGTTCATTTAGTTTCTTTTACATTCAGTGTTCGGTGAAGTGGAGAGAATTTAAATAGACAGATGTATACAGATTAATAGACCTACACTACCAGTCAAAAGTTTTTGAACAGTAAGATTTCTCTCTTTTTTTTTTAAAGAAGCTTCTTTTGCTCACTGCACTTTGCTCCAAAGTACAGCAAAAACAGTACAATTTTGAAATATTTTTACTATTTAAAATAACTGTTTTCTATTTGAATGTATTTTAAAATGTAATGTATTCCTGTGATTTCAAAGCTGAATTGTTAGCATTATTACTCCAGTTACATGATCCTTTATCATTCTAATATTCTGATTTGCTGCTCAAAAAACATGTATTATTATTGTGCTGAAAACAGCTGAGTAGATTATTTTGGGTTTCTTTGATGAATAGAAAGTTCAGAAGCATTTATCTGAAATATAAATATTTTGTAACATTATAAATGTCTTTATCATCACTTTTTCTCAATTTAAAGCATCCCTGCTAAATAAAAGTATTACTTTCTATAATTTCTTTACCAAAAAAATTAAAATAAATCATTCATCAAAGAATCCTGAAAAAATGTATTCAACTGTTTTAAATATTGATAATAATAATAAAAAAATGTTTCTCGGCGTATCAGCAAATCAGCATATTAGAATGATTTTTGAAGAATCATTTGATACTGAAGACTGGAGTAATGATGCTGAAAATTTCGTTTGATCACAGGAATAAATTGCATTTTATAGAAAACAGTTATTTTAAATAGTAAAAAGTATTCCAGATTTGTACTATTTTTGCTGTATACTTTAAATTAAATAAATGCAGACTTGGTGAGCAGAAGAGACTTCTTCAAAAAACAATAAAAATCTTATTGTTCAAAAGCTTTTGACTGGTCGTGTATATAAAACATATTACCTGGTCTATTTTACTTATTTCATTTTTTTTTATTAATGATCTTAACCATTATATAATGTAGTTATGTTAATGTGTGTTGTGGATTGTATGCATTATTATTATAATTAACATTATTACCTTTAATTTTATGTTATATTAACTATTGTATTTTGATTTTTGAAGTACTTGGGGCTTGTATTGTTTATTGTAAAGCTTTTTGTGCGTTTTTTTAAAAGCTGCTACACAAATTATGTTTATTATGAAAGTTAGAACATTTCAGCATTAAAATCACAGAGGGTCTATAGATTGGTCTGGATGAGAGTTTGATGGCCAGGTTAAAACCCCCTGGTTTACACTACTATCTTCTATCTATACTTTTAAGACATCAAGTGCATTTTTCTTCGACATACAACTTTAACACTCAATTTAGGCCTGGCAGCATGGCAGAGAGGCTTTTTACGTTTAGTATTGTGCATAGTATGCGAAAGCCCGCCCCCTCGCTCTGATTGGCTCCTCTGCCCTCGTCCACTCTGCATTGGTGTCGGTGTGCGCCACTGACAGTCGCTGCTCTCGTTTGGCGCAAGTAACAAGGTGAAAATGACTATAAAGTTGCAAAGCTGCGCCTACAATTAATTACCGACGAGCGCTGACAGCCCCACACAGACAACAACAACCTGCACAAGAGGGCGTTTCTACAAGAATCAAAGGTCGTCGGACAGTGGACCTAGTTAGTCGTGTGTATTACTGATCCAGGTACATTGTTGTTCGCCGTTCCCCGTGAACGCGCCGGTAGCTGATGTCATTGGAACAGGTGCGCGAAACCCAAGTTAACAACAGTCGCCCTAGATCGCGAGGGATTACACACGGATGTGAGTGTTTTTCTACGCCGTTTTATTCATCAGCCGGTATTACGAGGCGATTTGAGGCTGTATTATTTTTATGTCCCTGGATAAAGTAGGCTGTCCTGCCTCGGGTGGTAGTTTATTGCCATTTCCGTGTCTTTTCCTCCTAGAAAGCGCTTGTTTGGATCGTTTGCAGGCGACACTTCTTGGTGAGCAGTGAGGTCTGCCATAGATTTTGTCAAGGCAATGAGAAGCCCTTTTACCTTCGCGTGAGCTTCAGATGAATGTACGTGAATTTTGACTGAACCATACAGGGAATATACTATTTTAAGGACCGAGCGATGCCGACTCCGAAGTTTTAAAACGTTTTTTTTTTTCACCAAGACATGGGAATGAAGTCGCTTTGCTTTACTGCGCTCTAAACGCGTTTGCATAAGGAAATAACCTGTTTTTTTAAAAGACTCGTTTACAAAAGGGATTAATCATGTCCAAGACGCTGAAAAAGAAGAAACATTGGTCCAGCAAAGTGCAGGAATGCGCTGTTTCGTGGGGTAACGCCGGGGAGCTCAGCGCCGTGCTGGAGATAAGCGGGGGAGCCGAGCACGGAGAGTTCCCGCACCTGGGACAGGTGTTGTCGGACGCGTTAGTGTGCCATGTCGGCAGGCTACCTGGTCCCGGAGATGTGCTTCTGGAGGTGAACGGCACGCCTGTCAGCGGACTGACAAACCGAGACACCCTCGCCGTCATACGCCACTTTCGCGAACCTCTCCGTCTGAAGACCGTAAAGCCAGGTTAGTTTCTTAACATAATTGCTAAAGCCTAGTGCGCAACCAACCGAGACAACAGTTTGTCACACACTGAACCCGAGGTTTCCTTTTAAACCCCGTGTAATGTAAGGCTGTGTTAAGCTACGTTTCATATTTGTGATTTTGAAAGAGGATTATAGCGTGGCTTTTAGCACTGCTTGTGCTTGAATGTTACAAGATGTTGTTTAGCAACAGACAACCAATCACGAACTGCCTCAGTGCGTACCTTATTAAATATTCATAGACTTTGTGCAGAAGAAACTTTGCCGCGCTGTGTCGTGATGATTTTTGAACAGTGTTTCAGAAGACTTGTTATAATTGAATTCGTTTCGTAATTGATGAATTTTACAACATCAACGCTGTTGTTTTCCTGTTTATCAATGTGAAGCCGCTTTGAAACATTCTATTCTGTCAAGTATTATGTGACCCTGGACCAAAAAAAAAAAAACAGTCATAAGAGTAATTTTTTTTTGAAATTGAGATCTGAAAGCTGAATACATTGATATATGGTTTGTTAGGAAGGGACAATATTTGGAACATTCAACATTGAAAATCTGGAATCTGAGGGTGCAGAAAAATCAAAATACTGAGAAAATCGCCTTTAAAGTTGTCCATATTAAGTTTTTAGCAATGCATATTACAATGCATATTTATTGTAGGAAATTTACAAAATATCTCCATGGAGCTTGATCTTGACTTAATATCCTAATGATTTTTGGCGATAAAAGAAAAATCGATAACTTTGACTCATACCCATGCTACTTATGACTTGTTTTGTGGTCCAGGGTCACATATAAATAAATAAATGATTTGACTAGAAGACAAAACACAGCCAAGATTTTAATGGCAAAATTCCCATGCATATATATTATTATTATAGTCCTGTCATGTAATTGACCTGATAAATATGCAAATAAGAACACTATCTCATAGTTTACAAATGTACAGTGTGAAACAGAACACGATAACCTAGAGTTGACAAAATGTCCTGTGAAAATGACTAGTTTGGCAGCTCTCAGGGGTTTAAGACAACCAATATCATCTTCGTATTCTATTACTAGCATTTGCTTATAATTACACAGTTGGCATTTTGATTAAATGGGACTCTCAAGGAAAAAGTGGGTTTTAACTGAGGCCATTTATCACAGTTACCACAACAGGAGGAAATTGAGACTATCCATCATGAGGAAGTTTTGGTACCACTAGATGCTTTCTGTTTGTGGGTAACCACAACAATTTCATTAATTGTATGGCTGGTAGATACTTTCCATTGAGCTTTATTTAAGCTGCTAAAGACAGGTTACAAGTGTTTAAAGGTGTATGTGACTGTTAATCTTGTGTTTGTTGGCAAGAAATAATGAGAATCTACAAAAGGCAGCTGTGACCTGAGATTTCAGGACAGGACAGGTAAAATGTAGACAGAATTCTATCATGTTTCTAACTGAATCTCCATGGTTACTAAAGAGATAAGGTAGGAATCTTGAATAACTTTGCCTTATTGTGTAACCCGACCTGTCTGTGGATCCTGTCTTATCTGTTTAGTCACCAGAATTTCAGTTATGATCTCAAACCATGTTCTTGTCAGATCCTAATTTTAGGAATATGACTGGATTATACGTGACCCTGGAACACAAAGCCAGTCATAAGGGTGCATTTTTTGGAATTGGAATTGATCTATACCGAAAGCTGAATAAATAAAATTTCCATTGATGTATGATTTGTTAGGATATGACAATATTTGCCCGAGATGCAACTATTTAACAATCTGGAATCTGGGGATGCAAAAAAAATCACCTTTGAAATTGTCCAAATGAAGTCTTGGCAATGCATGTTACTAATCAAAAATTAAGTTTTTATATATTTATGGTAGGAAATTTACAAAATATCTTCATGGAACATGATCTTTACTTAATATCCTAATCCTAAAAAAATGATAATGATAATTTTGACCTGCACAATGCATTGTTGGCTATTACTACAAATATATCCATGCTACTTAAGACTGGTTTTGTGTTCCAGGGTCACATATAATAAGTTAGTAGTGCTTTTTTAATTGTTCTTTTAAGAGTGTGCGACCTTTAAGAGTGTGCGTAAGTGTGTTTTGTGACATCACATCACATTTTGTGAGTCTTAACATCATGTCACCAAATAGGTATAGGTATCCATTCAGCTGGAAACTGTGTAAACTCTTTAAACATTTAGAGCTTTGAACTTTGTGTATGTAATCCTCTTTGCCTGCAGCACAGATGTCGTCTGACTTCCCAGCCTTCCCCCCTTCGCCCACTGTCCACCTCATTTAGCCTGTTGTCCTGCCTAAAGGATCACCATTTGCCTTCTTCATGCCTTTTTAATGCTCTTTTGGAGATGATTTTAATCAGAGAGCTTTATGTTGCTATGGGCACTCTCTACATCTGTTTATTTTGGGCTTGCAAATGAAGTAGAGTGGATTACCTAATATGAAAATGTAGTTCTCCTCGCGCTTCCTAATCAGTGTAAATTGGCATTAGTGAACGAGTTAGCATCAGATGTCTCTTACTGATTATTTTAACGTAGTGTAAGTTTGTTAAAGCTGCCAAAGCCCGCAGCTTTGAACCGAGTCCAAGTCTAATTGATTCAATTACTCTCTTAAATCTGTGCTGTGCTGTCTGGCTTGTGACTCAGCAAGAGGACTGGACACCTGAAAGCTTGTGTGCTATTTGAAATGTTTAGTTGCTAAAGTATGTTGGGTTTACAGTTTTCATATTTCATATGTATCTTCTAGTTGCCTATGCATATTAAAGAAGTTGTTCACCCAAAAATGAAAAATCTGTCATTAATTAGTCACCCTAATGTCATTTCAAATACGTAAGACCTTTGTTTATCTAAGGAACACAAAGTATAAACCTGTGACTAATATGTGACTCAGGACCACAAAACTGACAACAAAATTGAGATTTATACACCTAAAAGCCAAATAAATAGGCTTTCCATTTATGTATGATTTGTTAGGATGGGACAATATTTGGCCAAGATACAACTATTTAGAATCTGAGGGTGCAACAAAATCAAAATACAATTGCCTTTAAAGTTTGTCCAAATGAAGTTCTTAGCAATTCATATTACTAATTCAAAATTAAGTTTTGATATATTTACAGTAGGAAATTTACAAAATATCTTCATGGAACATGATCTTTACTTAATATCCTAATGATTTTGGCATAAAAGAAAAATCGATCATTTTGACCCATACAATGTATTATTGATACAAATACACCTGTGCTACTTAACACTGGTTTTGTGGTCCAGGGTCACAAATTGGTACATCACTAATTTTATATACTTCTAAAGAAAGATGAACTAAGTTTCTTAAATGTTGCTGCTTCTGAGGCCGTGCTGTGTACAGTGTATGTGTGTGTGGCTGAGTGTTTTCTCTCTGTCCCTTGGTTTATGTTTAATTCATACCATCTCAATCATTGATGAGTCCATAGAAGAGGCCAGCTCAAAGGGATCAGATGGTACCAGGAGACCATTTAGCCTTAAATTCGAGCCGCAAGTAACACTGGCTGAGTGCTCTACACGGCTGATATGAAGCTCAAGGGCCTTCATCTTGTGGCTGGGCTCAAGTCTCCTAGGCCAGTCTATGCCTGCTGGCATTTATATTAACTTTAGTGGGATGAATTGGTTGCAAAAGGCAAGA
Source organism: Garra rufa (assembly GCF_049309525.1). Classification (NCBI taxonomy): domain Eukaryota; kingdom Metazoa; phylum Chordata; class Actinopteri; order Cypriniformes; family Cyprinidae; genus Garra; species Garra rufa. The sequence goes on along the minus strand of NC_133378.1, from coordinate 25,542,784 downwards.
GCATGGTTAAAGTCATGGTCAAGTGGTGCTCAAGACAATAAGGAAACAATGGAAGGAAACCGGGGAAGGAAGGAAAACGTAAAGCTTCCTCCTCAAGTAGACAAAATCATTTTTTGAAGGTTCTAAAGTTAGCCAGCACAGTTTGCCATGTGTCAGTGAGTTTTCGGTGCCACATTTACAGAGCTTCTCCCTATCGACTCGACTGTATCCTTTCCTGCCCAGTGGACTTGTGGCTCGTGCTCATCTTTTCCAGTCTTATCTTTTCCATGGCGTGAAGCTTCTTGGCCTCCTACATATTCACTCGAACCTGTCATGTCCTCCTCCGTTTTTCCTGTTCTTCACCCCCACACCTTTTCTGCCAACCCGCTCACATGTAGTAGTGTCCAAAAGACCACACTGAAAATGTGATGTATTCGCAATTCAAAAATCTAGGTTTAAAACAAAGAAAAGACATATGTGACTAATGAATGTTTAATATTTTGGACATTTGTGTAGACCATGGGTATTTAACTAAAGTTCTAAGAGGTCCAGCCTCCTTATTTTGTTCCCAGTAGTACTCTCATGAACATGCGTTGAAGAAATTGTTGAATAAAGTCATTATTTTTGTTTTCTTTGCACACAAAAATATTCTCGTAGCTTCATAACATTACAGTTGAACCACTGATGTCACATGGACTTTTTTAACAGGGTTCATACAAGGTGCTTAAAGTGCTTGAAGTACTTGAATTTGACTTTTTGAAATTTAAGGCCTGGAAAACCCATTATAATGGCAATATTCCTTCATACCTTTTTCCGCTTATTTTAGTTAATGTCTATCGAGCTAAGCCAGACAGATGTAAACATGGCTGAAGACACCAAAAGGGGAACAGATGAACCAAATAAATTCATTTATGCTGGAAACAATCTGTTTGATTCAAACTCGTGACTTCGATCATTAATTTCAAGCGATTCACTAGCAAAAACCAGATCAAATTAACAGAGCCATTCATTTTCAGATTTTGACATCGCTTGTAATGATTTTAAAAAGCACGTAGTGATGGGTAAAACAAAGCTTTTTAAAACTCTGAATCAGTTAAACCATTGCATAGCAAAATTTTCCACTGTTTCGAAGCACTCCAATTGGATTGTGTATCGTGTATCATTTATTTCAGGACAGAACTTCAAATTGCGTATTGCAAATCATTTGCTTCAGATCGGAACTTCACGTATCGCAATCATTTGAAGAGTTTGTGAATCATTTCGCAAATTGAATGATTCAAATCTAATGATCGTGTGATATGTGATTTGAAGTCCCAATCTAAATCAAATGATTCGTGATACGCTAATTTCCAATTTAACTCGAATAATTTACACTGCATGCTCTGAGTCCTGATATGAAATGATGGTTTCCAAATCATTATTCAGATCGATTTCAGAGCATAGATTGCGAATCATTTTATTTAGAGCGGAACTTCGGAGCGGGTTTGCGAATTTTTGGCTTCATATTGGATCTTCGGAGCATGGATCACAAATCATTTGATTTGGATCAGAACTTTGTAACGCGGGTCGTGAATCGTTTGATTTATATTGTAACTTCAGAGCGGGTTCGCAAATCTTCTGCTTTATATCGGATTTTTTGAGCGTGGATCGCAAATCATTTGATTTAGATTGGAAATTCGGAGCGGGTTCGCAAATCTTTTGCTTTAGATCGGAACTTTGGACCATGGATTGCAAATCCCTTGATTTAGATCGGAACTTCGGTGCAGGTTTGCAAATATTTTGCTTTATATCGGATCTTCGGAACGCGGATCATGAATCATTTGATTTAGAGCGGAACTCCAGAGCGGATTCGTGAGTCTTTTGCTTTAGATTGGAACTTTGTAGCGTGGAACACTAATCGTTTGATATAGATTGGAACTTCAGAGCGGGTTCGCAAATCTTCTGCTTTATATTGGATTTTTGAAACGCGGATCGCAAATCATTTGATTTAGATTGTAAATTTGGAGTGGGTTCGCAAATCTTTTGCTTTAGATCGAAACTTTGGAGCATGGATTGCAAATCATTTGATTTAGATCAGTATTTCGGAGCAGGTTAGCAAATATTTTGCTCTATATGGGATCTTTGGAGCACAGATCGCAAATCATTTGATTTAGATGGGATTTCGGAGCGGGTTAGCAAATCTTTTGCTTTAAATTGGATCTTCAGAATGCGAATTGCGAATCATTTGATTTAGCTTGGGACTTCGGAGCACGTATTGTGAATCATTTGTTTAAGATCTGGATTTTGGAGTAATTTCGCAAATCTTTTTTTTTTTTTTTAAACAGTAGTAAACATGAAACTATTAAGGCAGTACAGTTATAAAAACAAAAAAGAAAAAGTATGCACAAATACAGTTCCCTTAAGAAAAATATCCATAGTTTTACTATACTAAAAGTGTAGAATACTTCAGTAGTAGTACTTTGCATGTGCTTCACTTTGTTTTTGCAATTGTTTTTAGTATGTTTTTATTTATTTATTTATCTTTTTTAGAATTTGAAAGAAGACTTTGATAAATGAAATCTCTAAATGAAATCCTTGAAAATCAAAAAAGTAGTGCTGGAAACGTCCTGGAATTTAATTTTGCAGTATCTGTACGGACCCTGTTTAAACAATGCCCTTACTACCTTTCTGGGCCTTGATCGTGTCAGTTGCGTTGCTGTCTATGCAGGGTCAGAAAAGCTCTTAGATTTAATCAAACATGTCTTCATTTGCGTTTCGAAGACAAACAAAGGTGTTACAGATTTGAAACAACATGAGGGTGAGTAATTAATAACAGAATTTTCATTTTTGGGCGAACTATCCCTTTAATAGTTGCAAAATAGATAAGTAAACAGATTTTTAATGTTAACAAATTTCAGTGCTAAATCTCTGAGCCATTGGATCAGCTCTGAATTTCATAACCATGAATAAAAAGGCATGCCGTCATACATCCGGACCAGATGAAGGTTTTTTTGTTGTACATCTGTGAAATTGTGCTCAAAGCTATTGTCTGAGCACGGCCTTGATTGACCGCGATGGTGCAATTTCCACACATTGTGTTAATGTGCGAGTGGAGGAAGGGTGAGGGAGTGTATCATTACTGACTCACAGACTGACTTACATTAGTCCTCCTGTCATGATGCTGTGTGGCATTATGAAGCGGCAATTGTTTTGATACTCATACTGTGTTGTTGGCAGCATTTTCTTGTGTTGATCTCATTATCTTTACATTCTCTCTTGAGTCATGACAGGATCAACTGCCTCATTTTATTAAACCATCTCACTTTGAGCATTACTGTAATCTACTTTTTTGGGACGTGTGCTGTACTGCCTCTCTTTTTTTACTTCAGCTATGCAGTGTGAGGTAAATCTGTTTCGTTCTCCCCTGGTTGATTACAGTAGTTTATGAAGTAGACAGGGTTATATCAGCTTTGTAGAACAGGGGGGAAGCTTTAATGTGGTTTCCTTTAAAATATTCGCAGCTTATGAGTGGTCTGTCATAAGCAGCTGCTCTGGTCGTATAACTTTACTTGCACGTTTGCTGCTGACATACACCTATAAAAGCGTACCACAGCTGCTTTAGCATTCTGTTCAAGTCTGTTCATCTCTCTTGAGGGCCTCGGGCTCATTGCTTAGTCACCAAACAACATTCATGAAATTTTTTTTATGTAAACACCCTCAGTTCCTTCCCCAAAGTTTCATACAATGGTAGAATAAGAAATGCATTTTTCAATGGTAATCATCTCCAGTGGCTGTTAAACAGATTTGACAGGAGCAGAATGCATTTTTCCCTCCCATCCTCATTTCATCCTCCCTTCAAACCAGCATTTTTTATTAGTCGGCCTTGTGTAAATGAAAGCTTGTTGTTTGCATGATTGAGCCTGCCTCAAAGAAGCAAATAAAACTGTTTCTCTTTTGGCAACACTCACTTTTTAGTGTGGCTCTTCACTAGTTGTTCATTTTCAGGACAAGTTTGGTTCATTTCATTTAAGATTCCTGTCATATACTTCATAGTACTTATGTAGTTGTATACTTTTTGTGTGCAAAGAAAACAAAAATAACAACATTATTCATTATTTTATTTCTGTGCAGAACATCAGCTCCAGAATAGGGGAAATTGTTGAATAAAGTTATTTTTATTTTATCTTTCTCACAAAAAGTATTCTCGTAGCTTCATAAAATTACAGTTACATTATTTTAACAATGTCCTTACTACCTTTCTGGGTCCTGAACGTGGTAGTTGCATTGCTGTCTATGTAGGGTCAGACTCAGAAAGTTGTCGGATTTTACCAATTATCTTAATTTGTGTTCAGAAGATGAATGAAGGACTCACAGGTTTGGAATGACATAAAAGTGAGTAATTAACAACAGAATTTTAATTTTTGTGTAAACTAACCCTTTAAATGGACAGTTAATATAAATATGAAATTTGTCATTTACTAACCCTTCATCAAAATGTGGAACACTAATAATTTGTTGAAGAAGACAGTTTTTGTCCATATAATAACTACATAGACCCAACTGACTTTGACTTTTATGTGCAAAAAAGACACCCAATGACATTTTACATAATATATTGTAGAAAGAAAGTCATTCAGAATTGGAATGAGTTGAAGGTGAGTAAATGATGACGTAAGATACACTACGAGTCAAAAGTTTTTGAACAGTAAGATTTTTAATGCTTTTCAAAGAAATCTCTAATGCTCACCAAGCCTGCATTTATTTGATCCAAAGTACAGCAAAACAGTTAAATTTTGAAATATATTTACTATTTAAAGTAGCTGTTTTATATTTGAATATATTTAAAAATGTAATTTATTCCTGTGATTTCAAAGCTGAATTTTTAGCATCATTATACCTGTCACATGATTCTTCAGAAAGCTCAAAAAAATGTATTATTAGTATGATGTTAAAAACAGCTAAGTAGAATTTTTTTCAGGTTTCTTTGAGTTGAAAGTTCAGAAGAACAGCATTTATCTGAAATAGAAACTTTTGTGACATTATAAATTTCTTTATCACCACTTTTGATCAATTTAAACCATCCTTGCTAATTAAAAGTATTAATTTCTTAAAAATCTTTTCAGAAAAAAATTAAATAATAATATCCAAGCTTTTGAATGGTGTAGTGTATAATGTTACAAAAGCTTTTTTATTTCAGATAAATGCTGATCTTTGGATCTTTCTATTTATCAAAGAATACTAAAAAAAAATTACTCAACCGTTTTAAATATTGATAATGATGATGAATAATAAAACAGTTTCTTGAATAGCAAATCAGCATATTAGAATGATTTCTGATGGATCATGTGACATTTAAGACTGAAGTAATGATGCTAAAAATTCAGCTTTAAAATCACAGGAATAAATTACATTTTAAAATATATTTAAATAGAAAAGAGTTATTTTAAATAGTGAAAATATTATTTTGTTTTTTACTGTTTTGCTGTACTTTAAATCAAATAAATGCAGGCTTGGTGAGCAGAAGAGACTTCTTTAAAAAACATTTAAAAACTTACTGTTCAAAAACTTTTGACTGGTAGTGTAAAAGAAGATAGTTTGAAGAATCTTGCTAACCAAACAGTTGGAAGAAAAAAAATCTTTAAAATATCATCTTTTGTGATCATCGGAAAAAAAAGAAACGTATACAGGTTTGGAACAACTTGAAGGTCAGTAAATGACAACATTTTCATTTCTCTTTAATTTCTTACGCATTGTTGCTACATTAGGCATTTATTTTGTTTAAAGGATTTTGAGATATTTAGTTTCTAGAAAGCCTAATAAAAACCTCATTTAGAAGTACATTTTTGCAATACAAGAGCTGTAACCACCCCACTGAGAGAAATTCAACATGAATAGCAACCTGTAGACTGGCGAGAAACTGATTGCAACATTTATGAGGTACAGCATCATTTGTTAAATTACCACTCCACCAGGCACATTTTCATACATTTGCATCCGTAGATTCATTTTAAGTAATGTCTTACACATTTAATTGCTCCCAACATCATTCCATTGATTAATAAGTACAAATGAAAGATTTTTGATGGTACCTCCTTACGCCGCCCCATCATTCCTGAATCTGCTCACATGGGAATGATGGCGGGGGGGGGGGGGGGGGGGATGGTAGCAGGCGGCGGATCCCAAGATAGGAGCATCTGCTTGGAATATTAAGGCATATCTCAAACCTCTCCCCGCAGAAACCGTCTCACGCGCTCAACCCCTTTATCAGCCTCGCTGTCAGTGAGAGTATGCAGAGGGCTTGTGTTGTTGCACCAGCACTTGTCATTGCCTGTGATGTGGTGCAACATTCCACAATTCCAGCACTGTTTATCTGTCTGTGGAGTCTGGAGACATGGAAATGAGAGTGCGCCTGTGGGAACGAACGCTAAAATGTGGACATCACATGCGTCTCTTAGCTGCATTGTTGAAAGTGGCTTTTAGTGATGTAATTTTTTCAATTTATATTCACAGATATGTATATCTTTACTGTAGGAATGAGAAAGTGGTTTCATTCAATGTTGTCCACAATCCCAAGAGCAATTTCTTTAGAAGAAGAGCCGGTTGTGTATTTCTGTTTATGCAACTTAATTGGCTTGTATGGGATATTTCTGCCCCATAGAGAGACGTGGTCAGCGTGACCCGCACCAACATTTGCATTTAGTCCCGCGAGGTGGATCAGGTGCTTTGAAGCAGCCTGGGAGGTGTTTTTCTATACGCTGATCTGATATCTCATCCCGCAAGACTGTTATTGTCAAACAGAGTGGGCTTTGATATTTTTGGTCTGATTCGCAGCAATCGTCTGCGGTTTATGCGGCAACAGGAAATGAAAGGATGCTTATGCTGTGAGAGGAAATGGACATGAATAATTAAGTGACAAATGAACGCAGACTGTTTGATTGTGTTCGTGCCCGTCATCAACAAGTGGGGGGGATAAAACGAGCGAGATTTCCTGTCGCTCTTGGTTGTGACTTGAAGGAGCTTTACTGAATGAATTAAAGCGATCTGGATTAGGAAGAAAGCAGCTGTGGAGCTGATAAGGAGATATATAGCGTTACAAAACATTAGAGAGCTGGGAAGGTGATTTTCAGGGCTTATAAAGCCGAGTGCAGACTGCCAGGTTGAAAATCCTTGACCTGTGCACACTTAAAGCAGACGTTTTACATTACTTTACATGTCATTCATTTGCACAAGAATGTATAGAAGCCCATTTCTGCCACTGAATATAAAATAGGTAATTTTGACTTATCTCACAATTCTGACTTTTTTGTTTTATTAAAAATTGCGAGTTTACATCTGGCAATTCTGACTTTATTCAGAATTGCGTGACACAAACTTGCAATTTGAGTTATGAAGTCAGAATAGCATGATATAAACGTACAATCGTGAGTTATAAAGTCAGAATTGTGTAATAATAATTCAATTCTGACTTTTTTTCTCGCAGTTGTGAGTTGATATAATTCTGAGAAAAAAATCTGAATTACGTGATATAAACTCACAATTGAGAGTTATAAAGTCAGATTTGCGCGATAATTCAATTCTGACTTTTTTTTTCTCAGAATTGAGTTTTTATCTTGCAATTCTGACTTTATTTCTCGCAGTTGTGAGTTTATATTACAATTCTGAGGAAAAAAGTCAGAATTGTGACTATATATCTTGAGGTTCTGACTTTATAACTCGCAGTTTAAAGTATATCTTGCAATTCTGACTTTATTTCTTAGAATTGCAAGTTTATTTCTGAGTTTATAATATGCAAGTTCAAGTTTTTTTTCTCAATTCTGACTTCTGAGTTAATTTTTTTAGAATTTCGAGTTTGTCTCGCAATTCTGAGTTTATAATCTGTAATTGCAAGTTTTTCTCACAATTCGGAGAAAAAAGTCAGAATTGTGATTTCATATCTTGCAGTTCTGACTTTATAACTTACAATTTTGAGTATATCTTGCAATTCTGACTATTTCTCAGAACTGAGTTTATTTTTCAGAATTGCGAGTTTATTTCTTAGAATTGCGAGTTTAAACCTCACAATTACGAGTTTATGATATGCAATTGCAAGTTTATATCTCACATTTTTGAGAAAAAAAGTCAGAATTGAGTTCTCGCAATTGTGAGTTTATATCACACAATTCTAAAGAAAAAAGTCAGAATTGTGACTTAATATCTTGCAGTTCTGACTTTATAACTCACAATTTTGAGTATATCTTTATTTCTTAGAATTGCAAGTTTATTTCTGAGTTTATGTCTCACAATTGAGTTTATAATATGCAAGTTCAAGTTTTTTTTCCTCAATTGTGACTTCTTTCTCAAAATTGAGTTTATATCTCACAATTCTGAGAAAAAATGTCAGAATTGCGAGATACAAACTCACAATTATGAGAAAAAAGTCAGAATTGAGTTCTCACAATTCTGACTTATTTAATTGCAATTGTGAGTTTACATCACACCATTCTGAGGAAAAAAGTCAGAATTGAGTATTTCTTGCAATTCTGACTTTATTTTTTCGAATTGAGTTTATTTCTTAGAATTGCAATTCTGAATTTATAATTTGCAGTTGCAAGTTTATATCTTACAGTTCTGAGAATAATTACCTTTTTAAATGGGCTTCCATATAAATGAGAAAAAGAACTGAAAAAAAAAAGCTTGGTGAGATGTGGGGACAGTTCAATTCATTATTTATTTTTATTTTTTTGTTTTCATTTGCTTAAATCTTAAATTTGTTTTTCAGTTTTGTTTTAAAGTGTAGTTTTTTTTTGTTGTTTTGTTTTAGTTTTTAGTTTGTTTTTGTTTTCAGTTTAGTTGTCTTATTTTTCGTTCAGTTTTTTGCTTCTTGTTTTTTCTTTGTTTGTGTTTTGATCTCGACTTTTCACTCTCACTATTTCAAAAAAGATTGTGTAAACTTTGACATGACAGTCTTGCTATTAAGTGTGGATTTAAATGCCATTTCGATAAAAATATATATCTTCTTGTCCTTGTGTAAATTATATTTTATGACCAATGAGTTTTTATTAGTTCTTAATAAATCACTCCCAATAGTATTTTTGTAATTTATGGTAGTGCTGTCAAACGATTAAACGATTACACACACACACACACACACACACAGTATATATTTTGAAAATATTTACATGCATTTACATTTATATATTTATATTCATGTAATTAATATTATATATAAACAACATATTTTCCTTAAATATGTACGTGTGTGTGTTTATACAGTATATACACAGCCATTATTAAAGAAAACACTCGGTGCAGTAACATAAAAATTGCTTTATTTTTAGAGTAGAGATGCAACCCTGGTACGCAGCAGCACTGCTTACGTGTCAAGTGAAAAGACATCACAATGGCGTGTGGTCTTCTGAGTGGACAAAGCAAACGCTCTAACAAAGATAATGAACCGAATGCATTTCTTCAAAGGACAGAGAGGTGGTCTGCGGTATAATACCCCCCCCATTTGCCTTATTGTGACTGTTTCTGTGATCCAGGGGTCTTTATTATTCTTGTGCTGGCATGTAGTGCATACCACCAGAGAATGAGAAGTGATGGCCTTTTGAAGTCTTAATGCCTGCAAATAACTTGCCCTTCTCTTGAGCACTCAATGTGTGTGTGAGCATGCTTTTGCATGAAAATGAGAAATTAGGACAGGAATATGGATTGTTCCTCTCTAGTGCCCTTTTGAGATGAAAGGTAATTACACTGATAGGATTTGTGTGGTCCTGAGGGCTGTGTAGACGGTAGCTATTTGTTTGCTCACTTTGTGATTATTCAGATCTCGGCAGATGTTTCCTGCCGCTCGTATGTAGCGTTATCACAGGTGCTTCGTACGGCTTTATTTACAGAAGGCTCTTCTTAGACGTGTCGCTTGGTTATTTTAAACTGATCATGTTAGTTTCACAGCTGAAATCGTCGCTCACCTGTATAAACATTCCTCATCCCCTCAGAACGCGAGTCTTAATTCATGCTAACAGCACGCTGACCCAGTGACTGCTAGCTGGCGCTAATCTCAAACCACTGCTGTGTTTGCCTACTTCAACAACACAAAGTCAATGTCTGACCCTGGAGGACATTTAAAGGATGTAGAGGTATTTCAAGCCTCTCTCTTCTATATGTCACTGGAGCAGCTGCATGTGAGTTTTTGAGATTATTTTGATCACTGCATTTTCCCAGAGTCCCAGTATCCCAGCATGCCTTGGAAAGTGTGTTGTAGGCTGAGAGAGCTACTGGCTGAAGTGAGAACTTCTGGTAACACTTTTTTTTTTTTTTTTTTTTTTTTAAGTATCCTTGTTATACATATTACATATGCTTTCTATTATAATAACAGTCAATTATGCATAATTACATGCAAGTAACCCTAAGCCAAACCCTAACCATATAGTAATTACATGCATTTAATTAATATTACTCAGTAATGTGTAATTAGACACCTTTAAATAAAGTGTAACTGAACATCCCTTACTTTAATATAAACTTCCTTCCTGCCTTTCTACCTTACATTATTTCTCCCTTTTTCTTTTTGCCTTGTTTTTCCTGACATTTTTCCATTATTCCTGCCTGACTGCCTCCCTGTCTTCCTTCCTTTCTTTTGATGTTTCTTTCTCCTGACTTCCTTCTGTTTTTCCTTTCTGACTTCCTCTTATACTTCCTAACTTCTATATGTTAATTCCTGTTTCCATCTTCATCTCCTTCCTGCCTTCTTACCATTATTCTTTCCTTATTTCCTGCCTGCCTGCCTCCCTGTCATCCTTTCTTCCTGTCTTAACTTAAATTACCTTCTGTAATTTGTTTCTGACTTCCATATGTCCTTCCTTAATTCCTTCTTGACTTCCAGATTTTCTATATACCTTTTTCAGTTTCATCTTTCCTTTTTGCCTTACATTTTCCTGACTTTCTTTTGTTCTTCCTTCCTGACTTCTGTAAATCCTTTCTTCCTTCCACCTTGACCTCCTTCCTTATGTCTTACCTGCCTATTTCCCTTTGTTCCTTTCCTTTTTACTGATATTTTCCTCGACTTCCTTCTGTAGTTTGTTTCTGACTTCCTTTACCCTTCCTTACTTCCATCTTGGCTTCCTTCCTGATTTTGTCTTCCTGTTTCCATTTCTTCCTTCTTTTTTTCCTTACATTTTCCTGACTTCCTTCTGTACTTCCTTCCTGACTGTAAATCCTTTCTTACTTCCACCTTGACTTCCTTCTTGATTTCCTACCTGCCTGTTTCCCTTTTCTTCCTGATGTTTTTCTTGACTTCCCTCTGTAGCTTGTTTCTGTTTTCCATATGTCCTTCCTTACTTCCATTTTGACTTCCTTCCTGATTTTGTGTCTTCCTTTTTTAATTTCTTCCTTCATTTTTTTTCCTTACACTTCCTTCTGTACTTAATTTCTGGCTTCCTCTTATACTTCCTTCTTAACTTAATTCCTAATTCCATCCTTACTTCCTTCCTGCCTTCTTACATTTTCTTTGTTCCTTTTTGTCTTGAAAAATTTCCCGACTTCCTTTTGTACTTCCTTCCTGACTAAATCCATTGTTACTTCCAACTTGACTTCCTTTCTTTATGTCTTCTGCTTACTTCCCTTCTTTCCTTCCTTCCTTTCTTTCTTCCTGGTGGTTTTCTTGACTTCCTTCTGTAGTTTGTTTCTGACTTCCATTTGCAATTCCTTACTTCTATTTTGACTTCCTTTCTTCCTGATACCTGCCTGTTTCCTTTTCTCCCTTTGTATTTCTTCTTAAACTTTTCCCTGACTTCCTTTTGTACTTCCTTCCTGACTTCTGTAACTCCTTCCATTTGACTTCCTTCCTGATTTCATACCTACCTGTTTCCATTTCTTCCATCCTTTTTTTCCTTCCATTCTTCTGACTTCCTTCTGTATTTCCTTTCTGACTTCCATGCATCCATTTTTACTCCCATCTTAACTTCTTTCCTGCCTCCCTTTCTTTCTTCCTTTCTTTTCTCCCTGACATTTTCCTTGACTTTCTTTAATACTTTTCCTGACTTCCTGATGCCACACTTCACTGGGCTTCTATAAAAGCATCATTTGCATAAAAAAAACCTGTAATGGTTTATTGGACTTTTGGATTTCAATCAATGTATTATTGGCCCACCTAGAAGCCCTGCTGGTTTATATAATGATTGGGTGAGTTGTAAAATGGCTGGAGTTTTGCACTAATTGAAACTAGCCTGGCTCTACAGAGTTATACAGTTGTTCATGCGGTTGGCAGAGCTTTAAATGATACATAACATCTCACTCTGCATTAAATGATGGCAGTAGCACTTCATGATGGGCCAGCTGTCTGGGAGTTATTGGAAACTCAATCTAAATCCGAAATGGATGGCCTAGAGACAATCTTCATGTGTTAGATGACAGTGAATGATTGTATTTTTTTTTTCCTAACATCACCGATGTACAGTAAACGCTCCACTTATCTCATTGCGGCAGCTCATCTCTACACCCTGCCCGCATGAGATTAGTACACTATGTCCTCATCAGAATTCATGGATGTCAAGATCTCTGCGCAGGGTATCGGCTAGCCATGATGGTTAGGTCTGTTAACAGCTTATTGATTCGGGTAGCCTCGTCCTGTTACGTCAGCATTCTATCCACGGCTTTGAAACCAAGGAGAAGGGGCAGGTGAAGAACAACCAAGGCCACTAGCATTCCATATGGTCTTAAAGAGGATAAATGCAAATGACTAATACCACATAGAACATGTTTCGCTGGGACCGCTTCATTGTTGCCTATTAACATTTATATCATAATAGACCATCAAAGTGAACTGACGTGAATCCTAGAATACTCAATGCAACCTTTGATGTGAACAGTGTCTCAGAGATCAAAGATTTTTTTTTTTTTGCCCTGTGGGTGTGTGTGTGTGCCTTTTGTGTTTAAATAGAATTAGAATAATGAACATTGATCTCTCTATTTTGTCATGGTTGTTCTTACTTGATGAGCTGATCTTGTTTTATGAATCTGGTGTGACATTTTTATGCTGGAAGGTGTAAAGTCTTGTCCTATGACACTTTGCAAAATGATTCATCCGAGAAACATTCATCAGTTATATTACAGTATAACAGCACTGAAGATATTGTTCCCAGTTGGTGCTTCATAATTGGACATCATTATTGGAGCCCTTGCAAGACAGCACTGTATTGATATTCTTTGTATGGAATACTACTTGAATTTCAATTAGTATCATGAGTATCAACTATAATTAACATCTTCAGTATCGATCTTATGCAGACAAATTCAACCTTAAGTATGCTGTCTATTTTGAAGCTGCAAGTTTAAAAAATAATCATTTTGGCTGAGCATTTAAAATATAACTGACAGCAGTGTAGTGATATTTTACATATTTTTTAACTTATGCACAAATGTATTATTTTTTCTTCACAGAGTAGCAATAATTACACTTGATGTAAGTGGTTATATAATATTCTTTTCTCTATTTTTTTCATACAATCCTTTTATTCCTCAAAGGATTTGACACAACCACCAAATCCTCATAATGCACTCAGAAAAATCACTTCTTCTATCTGGCTGGTCAGGACTTTACATGTGCATCCTCATTTTGGCAGCCAGACGTGTCGACATCTCAAACAAAAGGTCTCACAGTGCCCTGAAATCAGCTTTAATTTGACGTCCTGTCATTCTGTCCAGCTCTGGCTGTTCTTCACTCAGTACTCCTCAGCTGTTGCCTCTCTCTAGGCCCTCGTGCTTTTTAAGCAGTCAGAGTAGTCTCTTGACTCACATGCTTTAAATGGGTGAATAACCACTGGACCAGATTTTCCTGCATTTCAAGTCCCTGATCAGCATAAGCTTTATTGTTGCATGACTTCTGAGGCATACAGCAAGCACAAGACTATTTTTCAACCATAAAAATCAAGTTCTCAGATAATAAACTTGGAAGCAAGGACGGTACTGTGGTATTAATATGAATTTGAGGCTTGGAGGCAGATGTGTCTGCACCAATATCCACAAGTGAGGCAGATTTTTTTTTTTTTTTTTTTTTGGCCAAGCCTGCATTATTATCTATAGAATAAATAGTAGGCTGGCAGACTGTGAGCTATTGCAGCATTGTTTTAGTATTATGACAAGTCAGCTCCAGTTACAGACAAACAGAAATGAATTATTTAACAGGGTTACACAGACCAACACACTGAATTGAGTTTCATGTGGAAGCCTGTGTTGACCGAATGAAGAACAACTACTGTATTTTCAATGTAAACAAGCACTCTAAATGATTTCTAGGTAATGCATTGAAGTCAGCATATATCTGTCTGACTAATGTCTTGTGTGTTTGTATAAATAGAGAATTCAAAATTCAAAAAAAGAAGGGAATGTGAAGAATGTCCATTTGTACACATTGTTCCATTGGTGGAAGGAGCTTACGATGGAGTATTGTTAACAGGTGTTTGCTCTGGCTGTGTCATACAGCAGCACTTTCCTCAGAGACCCTGTAGGTTCAGCGTCGGAATGCATTTTATTAATGGATATCAAATCAATCAAATTTCAGAAACATCCCAAGTTTAAATGTTTTATGTTGTTAATACTTTTTCTGATGGAGGATACATAAATGATGATCAAAGCCATAATTGATTATTTTATCAACGACGAAATAATGATGAAAATAATGATTTTTCGCCAGTAATGGTTTTTGGACAGTTATTTTTTTTTTAATTATTATTATTATTATTATTATTATTATTATTATTATTATTATTATTTAAGAATTCTCTTCTGCTTACCAAGCCTGCATTTATTTGATCCAAAATGCAGCAAAAGCAGTAATACTGTGAAATATTATTACTTTTATAAAATAAGCATTTTCTATTTGAATACATTTGCTTAAATGCAATTTATTCTTATGATCAAAGCTAAATTCAGCATCATTACAGCAGTCTTTAGTGTCATATGATCCTTCAGAAATCATTTTAATATGCTGATTTGCTGTTCAAGAAACATTTATTATCAATATTTAAAACAGTCGAGCACTTTTTTTCAGGATTCTTTGATGAATAGAAAGATCCAAAGATCAACATTTATCTGAAATATAAAGCTATTGTAACTTTATATATATATCAAAAGTCAAAATACAGTAAAAACTATAATATTAATTATTCTGACAAATAACTAAAATCCATAATGTATTTACATAATATATTTTTATTGCAGTTTAAAAATGTAATTTATTCCTGTGATATCAAAGCTGAATATTTAGCAACAATTACTCCAGCGTTCAGTGTCACATGATCCTTTAGAAATCATTGAAATGTTTTTAAAAACAGTTGTGATGCTAAATAATTTTGTGCAACTTGATAAATCTTTTAAGGATTCTTTAAATAAAAATTATGTTCTGAAAAAGAACATTATAAATGTCTTTACTGTTACTTTTTTAAGAAAAAAAGTCTAATACTGTTATACAAAACAATGACTCTGTTTCCTTGATTTAGATATGAAATGTATTAAAAGCATAAAATAGAAAAAAAATTAAAATTCTGTCATTTATTTCTCGTAAGACCTTCGTTCATCTTTGGAACACAAACTAAAATATTTTTGATGAAATCCGAGCACTTTCTGACCCTGCATAGACAGCAGCGCAACTGAAATGTTTTATGGCCTAAAAAGGTAAGGCGATCAATAAAATAGTCCATGTGACATCAGTGGTTTAACCATAATCTTATGAAGCTATGAGAATACATTTTGTGCACAAAGAAAACAAATTCATGGTCATGGTATTCTCATGAACGTTGCATCGAAGTTCATATGATTCTTTAGGGTCTTAATGAAAAGTCTCTGATATACTTTGATTAACAATTCTCAATAGTAGTGTAAAAAAACACCCTTTTACCTTGTCAAAATCAGCTCTGCAAAATTTTTGCTCATTGTAAGACATGGCCCCTTTAAATTCCACCGAGCTCTGCTTGCCCCGCCGCTCTCTGGTATTATGTTTACTTTAGCCGTGTTTAGCTGCATTTAGCCGCGTTTATCGGCGAAACTTGCCAACAAGCACATTATTAAGAAAGGCCATTTGCAAAGATGCATAAAAAACCCTTATACTCACTTCTGCTGTGGGTGAAGCTGCATCAGGAAGATAATGCATATTATGTAGAACAGGATTGGCGCTTTCCATTTAAAAACTAAAGTAACGTTAAACCTTTGCGCCTTCAGTGGCTCAGATGTCGGGAGTAAATGACGACTGCTATGTTCATTATTACATCCAATATTACATTATTACACAGTGAGGATCGACTGTTTCAGCTCGGTGAGAGAGGGTCTAAGGTAAGACGCTAATGTCAATCAAATGTGTTTCATCACAACGACAAGAAGCTGCGAATGAACTGATTTTAAAAAGGGCATATTACCATTAAAGATAAAAAAAAATACCACTGGGTGGATTTTTATCATTGTAGGGTGGTTGTGTACACAAACTACCAACATAGATTAATGTGCAAACAACTTGGAAAAGTTAGTTTTGCACCCGATGACCCCTTTAACAATATCCTTACTACCTTTCTGGGCCTTGAACATGTCAGTTGCATTGCTGTCTATGCAGGGTCAGAAAGCTCTTGGATTTCATCAAAAATATCTTCATTTGTGTTTTCAAGATGAATGAAGGTCTTACAGGTTAGAAACGCCATGAGGGTGAGTAATGACAGAATTTTAGTTTTTGGGTGAAATAACCCTTTAAAACTTTGTGCCGGTAGATAGTATAAAGTCTAAAATGACTGCCATGAACAAAAACCAGTAAAATGTAAACAAAAACTTTTGTGTTTGTTTTCTAAGGGTCATTAAGCACCTAAGAGCCTTGTTCTAACTTGCCGTCACCTTCATCCTCTTGTTTTCAGTATTTATGGGCATAATAGAGGGGGTTCTTTTTGAAAGTATTCCTGGAAAATGGTCAGTAAACAACATGCCTTAGGCATCTGAGCTAATGTTTAAAAATGCCTATGATTCTACACATACATGACCTCATTCCTAAGCACAACCTTTTGCTGTTACTCCTATTGTGTCGTTCTGAGAATTCCCTGCGAAAACCCTTCCAGCCTGTCATCGAGAAGCAAAGTTGGGGGGGTTTGAAAATATTAACAGAATGTGGTCTGACCACTAGCATGGTGTCATCATCCAGGAATGTTAACCTTTTGATTCAAGCTACGTGGGATTGCTCTAGCTTCATTGTTTGTAGATTCTTACGGCTTCTTTGTATGTTGTTTGTGTGGCACAGTATGAAAAAGCCTTATTGTTGTAAGCGGAGACACACATAGCGGATCATCTCTAAACGAAAACATTCCCGCTTTGACCTTGGAACCGCAGATGAATTCCGAAAACATGGACAGGGCGAGAAAAAAAAAAGAAAAAAGAAACGCATCTCATCTTTGTCAAATGGAAATGCCTTCGATTAGATGCATTACCGAGGGAAAACGGCCATCGCCAAGACTGCAAATGAGCTCCTTGGGGGTCACGGAACAAGTCGAGCTCTTTCACTGATTCAACACTTTTTCAACACGCGCTCTGCGGCTTCGTGAGCACCTCCCAGATGATGGATAAAGTTGAAATAGTTGTTGACAGCCACCCCTCTCGAGAGCCACAACCTGCCTGACCCAGATCCAAGGACGTAATGAGAGGGTTTTTGGACATCTGGCACTTTTGGAAGGGAGCTGGTCAGTGCTTGCGTACTAACTAGTTTAAAACCGGAGGATGGTACTGTTGGAATTTCTTCATTCCTGGCCTGCAGCCGTGTGAAACTAGAGTGAAACTAAGTAGTCAAGTCAACCGCTGCCTTCATTCCAGTCTCTTTTTTTGCAGCCCGTGGACACAAATCCTCTTATAAATTAATCACGATATTAAATAAGCTGTGTGATGGCATGGAGGTCCATATGAGCCTGGTTTCTCTGTTCTGATCGGTGTGAAAGGCCCTCTGTGTGACTCCAGCTGCCTTCTTTTTTTCCCTGTAGCAGATGCATGGCAGCTTGTGTCTCACTGGGAGAGACTTTTGGTGCAGCTGGATCAGACCTTGGCCACCTCTGTTCCTCTGCCTGTATCATGAGACTAAACTGACAGTGCCCGATTTATGACTGTCTGAGGCCCGGATGAACTGTGTCTGACAGCACCAGACTCGCTCTGCAGCTTCCTTTTTCCCAAGGCTCAGAGGATAAAACATTTTGGACATTTTTTTTAAAGGCTTCATCAGTGGATCAAGTAGCCAAGAAATGGGATTGGTTTTAAATATAGCAATGAAAAATTGGCAAACATCTTGAGAAGCTCCATAGGGTGTCTTTAAATCATATAGAAGTGTCATGCCCTTTCCAACTGTCAATTCAAAATGTCTAAAAAGCAGAAAACGCTCATTCAGGAAAGGTGCAACTTGGCTTAGTTATTTAGACTAGACTAGACTAGAGAATGATTGATAATCAATATATTTTTAATGATTTTCACTAGTAAGATGATTGGTGATGATGGTTGCATTGTTGTTCGAACAATACATTTTTAATCTGTTTGTATAATTTTTGGCTTTATACATAGTAGCTATTTATGCTTGAGTAGAATGTTACAGAAATGCTTGACACATAACATTATAAACTATAATAATAATATCAACAACAATAATAACAATAATAATAATTATTATTATTATAATAATTATTATTATTATTCCTACTATAATTAACAGTAACAACAAAAATCAGTTTGATTATTAACTGATTCAAATGACTAATATATGATTATTAATAACAATAATATATTCATATTTAAAATTAATTGATCATAATGTCAATGATTATTAATATTAATAGGGTTTTTATTATTATCATTAATAATCACCTAAATTATTATTATAATGAATAATAATAATCATAATAATATAATCATCAAAATTAATAAAAAATTTTAATATAATTATAAATACTATTATTGGTAATTTAGATTAATCATTTAGCTAAATTAAAGATCCTAATTAATAATTAAAGTTAATGAATTTATTTATTTATTTTATTTAAATTATTATTAATAATATTAGTAGGGTTTTTATTATTACAATAACTACTTAAATTATTATTATAAATATTAATAATAGTCTTCATCATTATCAACATCATCAAAATAAATATTAATAATTATTTACAATTATTAATTACAGTTATTAATATAATTATCAATACTTTTATTGGCAATTTAGTTTAATCATATAACTAAATAAAGATCACAATTAATAATTAAAATGAATGATTCATTATTTAAATGTTTATCATTAATAATAGTAGGGTTTTTATTATTAATAATAACTACCTAAATTATTATTATTAATATTAATAATATAATCATCCTCCTTATCAAAATGAATTACACTTATTAATATAATTATTAATACTATTATTAGTCATTTATATTAATCATTTAGCTAAATTAAAGATACTGATTAAAAATTATGATTAATTTTTTATTTATATTACTATTAATAATATTAGTAGGGTTTTTATAATTAACAATAATTACCTAAATTATGATTATAAATAATAATAATAATAATATTAATAATATAATCATGATCATCAAAATAAATTTTAATTATTAATATAATTATTAATACTATTATTGGTCATTTTAAAATAATCATTATCTAAATTAAAGATCCTAATTAATAATTGCATTTAATTATTCATTATTTAAATGTTAAATAATAATAATAATAATAATAACGTTTTTTATTATTACCAATAATTAACTAAATTATTATAATAAATATTAATAATAATAGAATCATCATCAATATCATCTGAATTAATTAAAATTATTAATATAATTATCAATACTGTTAGTAATTTATATCAATCATTTACCTAAATTAAGGATAAAATTTAATAATTAAAATTAATTTATCATAATTTAAATAGTAATTAATAGTAATATTTGGATTTTTATTATTTATAATAATCACCTGAATAATGATTACCATTATTAATATAATAATCAGCATCCGTAACATTAAAAATTATTCATATAATCAATAATATTATTAGTAATCTAAACAAATTAATAATAATTTAGCTAAATATTTATAATAAGAAATAATAAGTATTCATAATGCGTATGTTGCATTGTTGTAAAAGCTGGATCTTTTTGAATGCTAAAAACTATATGCAGTTAATCCTACTTTTGGTAAAAGTCACATCTGTATTTTAAATAATCACTGGGATGTTCCAAAATCACACAAAAGTTCTTAATATTAAATAAATAATAATAATAATAATAAAGTCTGTTGTCTCCTAAAGATATTGTGCTGGTTTATAGTGTAAAACGCACTAGAACACATTTTAAAGTCAATCCTAAATCCATCATAAGAGTCTGTACCTAAAGCAAATGTGAAAACCTAATAAGTTTTTTTTTTTTTTTTTAAATGCTTTTATACCATTTCACCTCACCTTGATATCCAAGGAAGCTGGCATGGCATTAAAACCAACCAACCCACATGTTCGAATGCTAAAGGAGAACTGTATTACTGCATCGACATGCCAAGTCTTGCTTAGTCCACCAAGTACAACAGGACTGCCAGGTGCACGGTGTCTCAGCGGGTAATTGCATACCCACGATTCTTCTGCATGCATTTTAGTCAAATTTGTTTCTGATTTAGCACACGACTCTGACACACCGCTTGTCTGGCTAATTGTACAAGAGGTTTTATCCTAACAACATCGAAACAACAAAGCAATCACTGTCGCCGAGGGAACTCCTCTTACTAGATTTATGAAGCGCCACCACTATCATGAAGGCCTGCCAGCTTGCTTACCACTTTGCCTCATTACACTTAGCACTGGGTAACACTGGATTAGATTAGCTTGAAAAGGACTGAAGAAGCACCTTTAGCCGCAGTACCTGCAGCTCTCCCTCTCTGTATCAGTGCGTGCCAGGCCCTCGGTTTGTTTATCCAGATTTATGGATGTGTTTTATCGCCTAGTTCCAGCCAGCTCTGTGATATGCAAATATATGCCCAGCTTTATTGTCTCAACTCTCTGCTGTTAGCAGAGGTTTGTATTCAAAACTGGTGATCGCCGGGTTGTAAACACACCAAGCGGGGAGCGCTCTTTTTTATTTATTTATTTATTTATTCTTTTTCTCTCTGCGGTTTCAATTTATTTGGACGCAGAAATTGCAGTCATTTGAAATAAAATGTTGGTGTGCCATGCTTGATTTAGAGTTTGAGTTACTTCATGTTTGGCTCTCGGAAGTGAACGTGTGAACTGTTTGAAATTGCGTAATTCATTTATGGCCACAGCGTTATCCTTTGCACCTTTTGGCCACCTTTTTCGGCATGCAAGCCAGCCAGCCAGGGTCAAAGCCCTGACCTTTCTTCTTCAACTGCCCCGCACGACCCCTCCACTTCACGGTGATCATCCCAACCGCTCTGGTCAGTTCTATTATTGGGATGCTCTTCCATTCATTCGTCAACCTCTGGCCTGTGATGTGGGGTGGCAGGGCGCATAAATGGCCCCAGATCGCCGGTTTCACTTCTCTCCTCTGTCCTTTCTCTTTTGTTTTTTCCTCGTCTGTCCTTCCTGCTCTTTTCTCACTTATCTTTTCTGACCTGCCATCTCTGGCTCTCTTTTGTGCTCTTTTTAGCTCTCGGTGGCTCTCGCTCTCTCTCTTTTTAATTTCGCCATTGTTTATTGTCCTGTGATGTGGGAAAGACAGGAAGCTGAATAAATTGGGCCATTGTTTCTGGGGAGGATGAAGGGGGTTGAGGAGGCCTGTTAATATGGAGGATGACTGAGCTATAGGGGCGAATAAGACTGTCGTTTGAGCGAATTACTCGTCTGTGCGAACGCAACGCTGCATTAATTTACCTGAGATAGTGTGAAAAGTCAATACAACCTTAAAATTGACCCCATTTTCTTTTGTAATCCGTCTTTCTGGTCTTATTCTGAATGATTCATGATATGCCACGCTTCATATTTCATCAAAACGTAGTAACCTGCTCTTCCCCTGAAATGACTTTTCTGATGACATCACTTGGGCCGCATGGGATATTGGATAATGTCCAATCCAATCCAGTCCAATCCATAAGTGCCGGTAGGTCTTCAGTATTGTGAAGTATATTTGGTAGGGCAGGTTCTTGATTGGATGGAAGCAGATCTTAAAAGGATAGTTTACCCAAAAATAAAAATCCTGATATTAAAGAGAGAAAGAAATTGTTGAATAATTTTTTTTTCTCTTAGCAAACTTAACAGTTTTGTTGTATGTAGTAGGCACTTTTTGTAATTCTGAATTAAATTCAGTCCACTGGTGAAAAAATAAAAAAGGTAATTGACTTTTTATCTCAGAATTCTGACTTTTTTCTCTGAATTGCGATATGAACTCACAATTCTAACTTTTTTCTCAGAATTGGGATATAAACTTGCAATTGCAAGTTGTAAAGTCAGAATTGTGAGATATAAACTCATAATTCTGACTTTTTTTCTCTCACAATTCTCAGACTTTATAACACACAATTGCGAGTTTATATCTCGGAATTCTGACTATTTCTTAGATTTGCATGAGACAAATTCACAATTCTGACTTTTTTTCTCAGAATTGTGTGATATAAACTCCCAACTGCAAGTTATAAAGTCAGAATTGCGAGATATACACTCTCAGTTCTGAGTCGCAACTCGCAATTGCAAGTTATAAAGTCGCAATTCTGAGAAATAAAGTTGAAATTCTTAGAAATAGTCACAATTCTGAGAAAGTCAGAATTCTGAGATATAAACTCTCAATTCTGACTTTTTCTCAGAATTGCGTGATATAAACTCACAATAGCAAGAAATAAAGTCAGAATTAAGAGATAAACTCGCAATTGCATGTTATAAAGTCTGAGAATTGTGACTGAATTTTGACTTTTTTTCTCCAAATTGTGAGTTTATATCTCATAATTCTGATTTATTTCTTGTAGTTGTGAGTTTATATTAAGCAGTTCTGAGAAAAAGTCAAAATTTGGAATTTATATCTGGCAATTCTGAGAAAAAGTCAGAATTTGCAATTTGCAAAAAAGGTTGCAATTCTGAGAAATAAAGTTGCAATTCTGAGAAAGAAAGTGGCAATTCTGAGAATTAGTCAGAAATGCGAGATATAGACTTACAATTCTGACTTTTTTTCACAGAATTGTGAGTTTATCACGTAATTCTGACTTTATTTCTTGCAATTGTGTTTATATCAAGCAATTCTGAGAATTAAGTTGCAATTCTGAGAAACAATTGGAGTTTATCTCATAATTCTCACTTTATAACTCCCAATTGCGAGTTAATATAATGCAATTCTGAGGAAAAATAATAACAATAACATTTCTGTGACATTATTTTATTCAGTAGTGGAAACAGACTTCCATAAAATTTGTTCAATTCCCACTTGATAAAATCTGTTTTTTACTAAATGTCATATTTTCTTCCGAAATATGAGTTATGCTTTTGAATTATGTGAGTTGCAAAGCTGAAGTCACGTCAATGTGATTCTCCATTTGGCTTGGAAGGAAGAATGGGTTCAGTTTCGGGGGTCATTCTCAGTTCGTATCCATGTTGACTGCATAAAAACAGTCCTTCCTGTTTCGACTGATTGATGGAAAATGACTGCAGCTGAAAACTAGCTGCTCCAGTTCATGGGTTTCGGGGAGTAACTGTACATATTGTGTTTCCATACAAAGCCTGTATTTCCAGATCTCTCCACAGCCTCCAACAAAGCACCATCATTCCTTTACACCTGATTGAAGGGGAGATAATTATTGTATTCACGCATGGAGCTGGTTTTCCATTCTGGTTTATAAACAGAACAATTGGTATCTTTTCTCAGGAACCGTTTACAAAGCAACAAATGCTGCCTGTTACATTTCAGCTCGCTTTGCTGTGTAAAAACAGACACTCGTCTCAATTTACGTTAGCACCTTGTGAGATGGACCTCACAGACGGTAACAAAACCTACATACTCACCCAGGAACCTTGATACCAGCAGTCTGACAGATCGGTAGTGTAACTGATCTCAGAGTCTCTGTAGATGTTCATTCAGACCATCCTGGGCTTTGTTAACAGGTGGAATCTCTGAAGAGAAAGCTAATTAGCTTTCTTTGTGATCTCCCCTTGCATGGCGCCGTTACCCGCCTTTGAAAACACTCTGACTGGAGGCAGAAGCAGATGAGCAGAGCACTACAAAACCCACAGAGGACCTTGAATTTCCTATGACGCCTGCAAATACTTGTAAACTCAAACAGTCGGCCAATCGTGACTTCCGGATATGAATATTTTAAAGGTGTTCGCAGATCAAGGTGTTTGTCACAGAAATGCTTCAATGTCTCTTTCATTAGTCACTACTCTAAAATATGTGGTGTTTTAATTATTAACTAGTGGTCACCGTGTGCAAACATTTGCACTTAAACTACTTTTCATTTAGTTTTGTAAATTAAGCTTGTGGGCTTCGTTTGTGACAATTACTTGCATTCTCTGTTTGAATTGGATCCCTCTCTTCGTTTATTCCATCTGTGGTGTTTCATTTATATTTAATGTGTCTCACTGTGTCAAGCAACCCTATCGTTTTTCGTGCACAATGACTCATTTTACTACCTACCCTGCTGTTGGAGTTTGGGCTTGTGAAAAATGACTTGTGAATGGTTCCCACTGTTTATTGTGCTGTCATTTTCATCCCCAGGGAGCTCGATGAAGTGGGTTATCTCTTTGTCAAGGATGTACGGATACACAAACAGACAAGCATTCACTGGCAGCTGCCTTAGCTATATTTACCACTTCTAAAGACAATGTTTAAATGACTACAACATGTGTTGTGAGTCATTTAAAATCTTGCGTTTTTAAAATCTTAGATTAAAATCAGACCTTGCTGTTGGAGTATGAGATTTGTGTTGCCACCTATGAATAATGAGAAAAATTCAGTTGTTTTTCATAGGCCATGCTCTTTAAACCAAGGTCTTTTCTTTGAAAACAGTTTGAAAGAGTGTGGTTCTTTCAGGGTTTTTTGTTAGGAAAACGAGATTGCAATTTTTATTAATGAATAGTCCTCTATGATGTAATAAAATTTGATCGGATTTGAATATAACCGCTTGACAAAGTGACACTAAAATTCAATAGATGAGATGAGAACAGGAACACTGATTTATCACAGTAAATGTTTTACCGTTGAAGGCTTTTGTCATCTCCCAAGGTCGTGATGTCCAGTGTAAACTTGTTTGTTGGTGGTACAATATGGCTTTTGTGTTTTATATTAATACATTTAAAAATACTTATTAACCAATGGCTGAACAAAATAGTTTTCATATGTTTTACGTCTCTGCTGTTACGAAGTCGCTCTTGTGTTAGAATGTGTTGATTAATAATGGCAGATGCAAATTAAAGGGCTAGTTCACCCAGAAATGAAATTAATTTGTCATTAATTACTCACCCTCATGTTGTCCTAAACCTGTAGGACCTTCATTCATCTTCAGAACACAAATTAAAATATTTTTGATGAAATCTGAAGGTTTCTGACCTGCCATAGACAGCAGTGCAATTACTACATTCAAGGCCCAAAAAGGTATTTTAAAATATCTTAATTTATTCCAAAGATAAACAAAGGTCTTACAGGTTTGGAACAACATGAGGGTAAGTAATTAATGACAGAATTTTCATTTTTGGGTAAACTATCTCTTTAATTGTAGAATTGTTCACTATATTAATCTGGTAGGGACCGACAAACGATAACATTTTAAAAATCTGCTATCCGATGTGGCGCTGATATACTGTGCATCTCTAAATGGAGTTGAATTTAATCATGCTTGTGTTAGCCTGAGATGATTGAGTGGAAATCAAAAGGAACATGAAGGACTGCGGCACAAAGCCTTTGAATGTCCTCTTGTAAACTGCAACAGGTGTTCGGCAGACTGTGGTATTAAGGAAGGGTAGGAATGCGCTTGTGTGTATTTCTGGATAGTCCACATTAATAAGGCTTGTTTAGATTCCTGCCAGGGAATTTTTGACTCTTATGTTGGCCTTGTGGATACTCCCATTACTAGGCTGCTTTCAGATTGGGCCTAAATCCAAACCTTTTTTTTTCTTCTGATCCTTTTCGATTTTGATTTGGGACATTTCCATGTGTGGTCCCTATGTCAGATAAGAGGTCTGATGATTTGCATGGAAATTTATGCAACTTTTACGTTAATCTAAATGGACTTTTGTCACAATTCTGCACTGATGGGAGTCATTCCAGTATTTGTAACCAGTTTACATTCAAAACTCGCATTAGCCTCATTTTAAAAAAAACATGTGAATAGTCAAATCAGAATTGAGCATTACGGATTGCAGCGTGAAGGTGGTCTTAGTGGTGTACCAATCAGGAAATGTGAGGCCGATATCAATATTTTAACATGGAAGGCCTTTCAAACCAAGGACATTAAAGGATTAGTTCACTTCCAGAATATAAATTTCCTGATCATTTTTCACCCCTATGTCATCCAAGATGTTCATGTCTTTCTTTCTTCAGTCGAAAAGAAATAAAGGTTTTTGAAGAAAACATTTCAGGATTTGTTTTTCCATATAGTGGACTTCAGTGGGAATTTCAATGCAGCTTCAAAGGGCTCTGCACATTCCCAGCCAATGAATAATAGCCTTATCCAGTGAAACTATCTGTCATTTTCCAAAAAATAAAAAGTTATGTACTTTTTAACCACAAATGCTTGTCTTGCTAGCTCGACTTCACACATTACGTATTCACATTAGAAAGGTCACGCATGACATAGGCGGAAGTACCAACCCAGTTTTTACAAGGTGAATGTGCAAAGAAAGTCAAATGCCGATTAACAAAAAAAGTCAAAACAAAAGTCAGACAATTTTGAAGTTGGTGAAGAAAATGAATGACACAGTTTTTCGCCCTACCCTACCTGTTTGAACTGAAGTACAAAGACAAAGAACAAACCACACGTGACCTTTCCAATGTAATTATGCAATATGTGAAGTCAAGCTAGTGCAAGATGAGCATTTGTGGCTAAAAAGTATATACATTTTTTTTTATGTTGGAGCCTTGTGGGCAGCGCGCCGACATACAGCGCCATTGCGCTCCGGGCGTCCCGTGTATACATTTTTATATACATTTTTATTTCATATACATTTTTATGATTTTTAGAAATGACCGATCATTTTGCTAGATAGGACCCTTATTCCTCGGCTGGGATTGTGTAGAGCCCTTTGAAGCTGCATTGAAACTGCCATTTGGACTTTCAGCCTGTTAATCTCCAGTGATATGTAAAGAAAATCCTTGGATGTGTTTTTTTTTTAATAAAAAAACTTTATTTCATTTCCACTAAAGAAAATAAGACATGAACATCTTGGATAACATGGGTGTGAGTAAATTATCTGGAAATTTAATTCAGGATTGAACTAATCTTTTTAAGATCGACTAACACCAATCACAATCATCGATCAGCACTGAATTTAAGCGAGTTCGGCAGATAGGTGATTGCAGGATCAAGGTGACTATCGATCCAGTTAAGATCAGTGACCGAACGATCAGTGCACCGCTACCCATTATTCACAGGCCATGCTAATCCAGTCCATGTTTAAACACGGTTCTCCATGCATGCCTCACTCTGAGCTCCCCGTGGCCTGTTGGCAGCCTTCAGAGAGCTCTTCGGGAGACCATTTCCTCAGCATTGGACACGCTTGTTTGCCTGGGCAGGCCATACCTAAATCTCATTCTTCCAGGCTGTCCTTCAATTGGGCATGTGTTTACAGATAAGGCCAGATCCTATTATGCTGCTAGGAGTTTCCAATAGCAAAGGCGCAGTTTATTCGGAAGTGCTAAATTGGCAAACAGAGCGAAGCGTACGGCTACTGTCTGAATTTGTAGGTGGGCTGCTCTGGGGGGGGCTTAATGGTGTCATTTGTGCAAGACTCGGATGTGTGTATGGATGCATATCAAGGTGACACATTGCTCCCAGCGGCTTTATCGATCCCTGGCTTTGGTCCTGTGTTTATGCTTTGCTGCAGTAAGGTGGCCTGTGCTTGGTCAATACTGCAATAAAGTTTTGACTCTTGACTCGCAGGTGGTGCACTTGTGTTGAAGGACAATCCCTATGGTAATTATAGCACGCTGGTTGCCTGCTGCTGTTGCTAGAGTACTCTGACAGAAAGAGAGGCATCCTGTTGAGTGCAACACAGCATTTGATGTTGTATTTGTGCCATATAGTTTTGATCGAGGGTTTGGATACAGGTAAAGGGACACTCAGACAATCATTGTGCAGTTTGGATAAATGTAAGAAGGGTCTCTTATAGATTGGGCTTGTTGCTGTCACATGCCGCTGGTTGGCCTGATGAGCCTGGTTTTGAACATTTCTGTTGGTCAGGCTGATCAATGGATCTTGATAATTCAGACAGTACAAAAACCTAGCGCATTCTTTTGAACAATAGTTGCTTTGTGTGTGTTTGTGTCATTTTCCTCAGCAAACAGAAAATCGGGGGCACTGAACTGGGAATGCCACTGCAATTAGTCAAAAGCACCATGGGTCCTGTCGTTCTGCTTCATCTTGGTTTGTTTCACCTCACAAACTACAGTCTCTACCGACTACACAAACAGTGGACTTCACCTCTAATAAATGTTGTCTGACCCAGAACATTGAAGGCTACATGGGCTAACATTGCAGTCCTGCTTTAAACATTTGTCAATTATGTATTCCAATGAGGATATTTAATATATTGTTTAGGGATGCACCGATCATGATTTTTCATGGCCGATTCCGATACCGATTTTTTACAAGCAAGCTGGCCGATTCCGATACCGATTTCCGATTTTTTCAAAAACAAGAAGTTATGCAAGTAAACAACATAAACAACATGTTTATTTAGTATTTAACAGGCCAATCTGGCTTTGGTTATTGAATCAATAGCATCTGACATCTGAAATTAAATAATAAATAAAAAAATATGAAAGTAAATACAGTTTAATAAGTAAAACATGCTTTTAGTAAAGTAAAACAGCAAGCCAACAGGCATTTTAATGTAAAATAATAATAATCATTCTTAACAGAACAGACTTTTATTTTTGGCTTTTCAAAAGTAAAGTAATGCTTTTTACAAAAATAAGCATCTCAGCTTTGTCACAAGTGAGTCTGTTTCTTTTTTCATCTGTCACGTGAGAAGCTGAGCTGAACAAACGTTCGCTGTCTGCGCTTGTGCAGGGCGAGGACAGGTACGCTTGCGCAACTTCAGCGAGCACAGAAAAGCGGCTGTCCTTTGCAGACATTGCAGATTGCAATCTTCACGTCCTGCTCACAGATTTCGAAAAACCGCCACACAAGTGACATGTTTCTGAATGAATAGAATGCCGCGGCCCGCGTACACACTTCCGGAAAAAAACCGGCCGGGATAAAAACGAAAACCGGCCGGTTGCCGATCGCGCGTTAGATGCAAAAACCGGCCGGTTTCGATTTATGGCCGGTCAACCGGTGCATCCCTAATATTGTTGGTATCCTATGGTATTTGTAAAATGAAATTCTGTTCAAAAATGTGTTAGACAGTTAATAGTCGATATGTGACGTGGTACTATATCTGTTATTACTGTACTGTAAATGTCTTATTTTATACACAATGCTTCTCTAGTATTATTTTGGTCACCTGTTGCAGCTTGTTTTTTTGTGTGTTTTTTATTTTTGAGTGCTTGCTCATCTGCAATACGTCTCTAAGACGTTTCCTAACGGATGTCAAATAGACGGATGTCAAATTTCAAAAATATCTTTAGGATGGTTATGATTTAGAATGTAAAACTTAAAGAAGTTTATCAGATGTTTGTACTAGGGATGCACCGATCCGGATCGGTGCATCCCTAGTTTGTACACAGCAGATGCTTTCCAGATGAAGTGATCTTAAACAAATGGTATAGTTGAGGTCAAAAGTTTACATACACCTTGCAGAACCTGCAAAAGGTTAATTATTTTATCATAAGAAAGATCATACAAAATGCATGTTTATTTTTTTTAATACTGACCTGAATAAGATCTCACATAAAAGATGTTTACATGTAGTCCACAACAGAAAATAATAGTTGAATTTATAAAAATGACCCTGTTCTAAAGTTTACATAAACTTGATTCTTAATACTGTGTTGTTACCTGAATGATCCACAGCCTTTTGTTTGTTTTTTTTGTTTAGTGATAGTTGTTCATAAGTCCCTTGTTTGTCCTGAACATTTAAACTGCCCGCCGTTCTTCAGAAAAATCCTTCAGATCCTACAAATTCTTTGGTTTATCAACATTTTTGTGTATTTAAAACCCTTTCAAACAGTTGAGGACAACTGAGGGACTCATATTGCAGAAGGTTCAAATGCTCACTGATGCTTCAGAAGGAAACACAATGCATTAAGAGCCAGGGATGTATACTTTGAAAAAAAAAAAAAAAATGTGTAAATTTAGTACTGCCCTTCAGAAGCTACAGAAGATACTTGTTTCCCAGAAGACAAAATAATTATAGTTAGCATAGCTATTTATATTTTCATACTGTAATGGTTGCATAATATGCTATTGTTTAATAACTTTATATATCATTTTGCCTTCTGGAAAACATTCTGTAGCCTCTGAAGGGCAAGAAATATATATATATACACACACACACACACACACACACACACACATCTTCATAAAAAAGAATAAATGAAACAATACAATGAGACTGAAAATGTGGAGCACACAAATGTATCCCAATTTAATAAACATTCATAAAACAGTTTGGAAATGTGCATTTTGAAGTGTAAAACACTAGCAACTTTAAACAAAGATGCAAGTATATATATTCACAACATCAGCTTCTTATAAAAAAGCAATAAATGCCCCAGTGTTGTTTGTTTGATTGTTTTGCTCAGTAAGAAAAATCTTGAACAAGTGCACTTAAGTCTGGAAATGCAAATTTAAGTTTCAAAAACTATTAACTTTATACAAAAATGCAAGTACATGTGTTTTAAAGACCAGCATCACAATAACAAAAAGCAATAAGTGCCCCAGTGTTTGATTGTTTTACCTGAGTTAAATTTTTTTTTTTTTTTAGGAAGAGAAATTGTTGGGCTCATGTGCACATTTTTAGAAGTTTCAAAAACTGTCAACTTATGCAATAACATATATATATATATATATATATATAAAACATTTGTTTGAATGTTTGAGTTCATTTTTCTTGTTCAGTGAGAGAAATCTAGCCTGTGTTGGGCTTGAACAAGTGCACTGAAGTCAGGTTGAATGTCTGAAGTGGATATACGAAGGACAGCACCCAAGTGATCATCACTGAGAGAGGATCTGTATCTGGATTTGTTAAACTTCATAACAGAGAATGTTTGTTCGCACATGTAAGTAGATCCAAAGAGAACCAACATCTTCTGAGCATGTCTCCTAATGTGTGGAAAGTTTTCATCTTTGAGAGAGGAATAAAAATGTAGGAGTGATACTGACTTAAAGTGCTCTTCCAGTAGTTTATCAGACTGCAGGTCAATGAGTTCAAGCTGAACATCAATGGGTGCATTGTCCACACAGCAAGTGAAGGGAGAAGAAATCATGTGCATTTCACTCTCAATTGTTTTGAAGTCTTCAAATCGCCTTGCAAACTCCCCATGCAGTGCCTCTAACATGGACGAGTACCTGTGGAGGTGATCAGCTGATGGGGTGACTTCTTTCAGTGTAGGCATGTGGGTAATAATGTTGCCCTTCAATTGGCTTGAAAGAAACTTCAACTTTCTCATGAAAGCTGTCACTAAGCTGTACATTTCATGTACAAAGAGGCCTTTGCCTTGCAGTTTGGTATTCAGTTCATTCATAAGTGCAGTCACATCAACAGCAAAAGCCAGATCTGCCATCCAGCGTGCATCTGAGAACTCTGGGATGTCCTTGCATTTCTTCTCACAAAACTCCTGAATTTCTGCTCTCAAGTCCCATACTCTTTTAAGCACCTTGCCCAAACTGAGCCATCTGACAGTTGTGTGGTAGCCTATGTCACTATGTTCACTTTCATACTCCAAAAGTGCAACAAACTGTCTGTGATTCAGTGCTCTTGCTCTGATGAAGTTAACCATTTTAGTCACAACATCAGTAACATGATTGATTTTTAGCACTGACTTGCACAACACCTCCTGGTGTATAATGCAATGCAAAAGTATCAATTTCTATTCCGGGTTTATTTCAGTCACTTTATCCTGCATCCGTTTCAAAAGTCCAACATTTTTTCCAGTCAGATTTGGACAGCCATCTGTTGTAACACCTGTAAGTTTGTCCCATTTTAGTCCCAGTTTGTCCATGCATGAATTTACCTCTGTGAACAAATCGCTGCCTATGGTGGTCCCTTTTCAGACCGCAAAGCTGCAAGCTCTTCCGTCATCTCAAAGTCTTTCGTTATTCCACATAGAAATATTAGCAGCTGGGCTGTGTCGCGAACATCACAGCTCTCGTCCAGTGCCAAGGAGAAAAAGTTGAATTTTTCTGATTTGTTTCGCAGCTGAAACTCCAGATCTCGACTCGTCTCGTTACGGTTCGCCTGGAGAGCGGCACATTCAAAAATGCTTCTTTTCTGTCTGGGCATATTAGCGCTGCAGAGTCCACCAAACATTCTTTAATAAACTCCCCATCAGAAAATGGCTTACTGTTTTTTGCAATTTTGTGGGATATCACAAAGCTGGTCTTGATTGCTGCATCCCTCAATGTATGTATCTTTGTAAAAAGTCCTTGCTGCTTTTGCAGTTTAGTGAGCAAAGCTTCAGAAGTCCGTGCCCGCTCTGCATCCATCAAATTCTTGTATTTCTCTGCGTGTTTGGTCTGGTAATGGCGATTCAAATAGTAATCCTTAAACACAGCTATTTGTTCTCCACAAACTAAACACACAGCTTTACCTTTGACTCAGTTAACATGAACTAATAATGAACTGCACTTATACAGCATTTATTAATCTTTGTTGATGTTAATTTCAACATTTACTAATACATTGTTACAATTTTGTTAACATTAGTTAATGCAGTGTGAACTAACATGAACAAACAATGAACAACTGTATTTCCGTTAACTAATGTTAATAAAGATTAGTAAATACAGTAACAAATGTATTGCTCATGGTTAGTTCATGTTAGTTAATACATTAACTAATGTTTAACTAATGAACCTTATTGTAAAGTGTTACCTGTAAATAAATACTTAGAAGTCCATGTCTTGTTAAAAACTCTACATTCTGCATCAATCTTTCTTTTTTTAATGCTAGCTGACATATTTGAGCGCTATAAACTGTCCTATGATCATGAACACATTTGTGTGAGAGTGCGTATACGGTCACACGCACAGACGCAATGTAACGTAAATAAAAAATACAATTGCTTTCAAAATAAAAGCAGCACGGTTGCGTGTTTATAGGTTATTTGTTGCGGTTAAATAGCAAAATAAGATTTCCGTTGACTCTCTTTATCAGACCTGGTCATCACACGGCACAGTTTCGTTTGAATTTTAATTAACCAATTACTTCACGTGGGCCGGTCAAGGATATCTAGAGGGCTGGATATGGCCCGGGGGCCGTAACATGCCCAGGTCTGCTTTAATTCATAATTTTTTACTTCTTGAGCATCAGTGAGCGTTTGAAATAGGGCTGCACGATTAATCGTTTTTAAACCGAAATCGCGATTTGAAAGGGTGCGATTTTCAAATCGCAAGAGCTGCGATTATTTCGATTTATTATCAAATGTGGTAACAAGCATATAAGTCGTTTTTGACAGGTCACTTCAAGTGCATATTACGTCTTCATGCTTATATTACGTTTGATGCAGAGTTTAACCAATAGGGGGCATTTTAACACTGCATGTAGAGACATGCACGGGACGTATTTTTCAGTCCCGCCTCCGCAGAAATATGTTTATCTCGGTCCGTTCCTACCTCGACATTCATGTTTTGTCCCGCTCCTGCCCGCATAAAAGTAACCTATATAGTTTTTTTTTTCAGTACATCAATTGAATTTACCCAGCATAAACGTCCCCGATAAAATATTTGTTATATAGGCTAAGCATCAACATTCACAAACCACTGTTATTCTTAACAGAATTAAGAGCAAGCATGAGCTACTGTGTGTATCCAGAGCAGAATGCAAGCAGACAAAGCTAAAGTTGACATCTCAGTTCATTTGCGATCTCATAAAGCTCTAACACAAACGATGAATCTTTCACAATGTCTACACTTCGTGTGTTTTAATTCGCGAGCACGCAATATTCAGCACTGTGCAAGAATGTTTGAGCAGTGAGTGGATTCTAATTTAAACACCTGACTGCCTATCCTTGTGCTTACTGATAATAGCTGTAAGTTGTATACTAGTTGTTCTTGCTGCTTTTGTGCAATAGATGAATAACAATATTTTGCTTTTTAGATATTTCTATTTTGCGGGGATCCCGCGAATCATTTTATTTTCCCGCGTCCCGAACAGCCGCACTCGTCCACCAAGTTTTGTCCCGCGCCGCAGTCGGTTGCGTCGGGTCCCGCTATATAGGCCTACTCCCGTAGGAGTGCAGGTCTCTACTGCATGTACTGAGCAAATAACGTTAACGCCATTTGGAAAAGATGAGCGGGAGCAGCGGCTCATCTTCCCAACAAAGTGTCTCTTAATGTAGGTTATCATCAGTGTTTTACTGATGTAAAATTGTTTACAGTGTGTTTGGATTCCTAAAAGTTTAAGATTTTAATAATATTTTATTATATAATTTTAATTGTTAATTTAATTTTATTTAAGATACTGTAGTTATTTTCTTAATTTGTCATGATAACTGACAACTTTATTTTAAAAAAGGCAACAATGTTTAAGAGGTTTTAAATAAACAGTAGAACAGTGTAGCATACTTTGTGATTATGCTTGGTTTTTCTTTGGTTCTGTTAAAACCACCATATCAAACCTGTAGCTCTTTTATGAAATAGTAGTAAATCGCATTTTAAATCGCAAATCGCAATTTTGATCAGAAAAATCGCAATTAGATTTTTTCTCCAAATCGTGCAGCCCTAGTTTGAAACTTCTGTAATAGTTGCAAATGAGTCCCTCAGTTGTCCTCAGTGTGAAAAGATGGCTCTCAAAATCATACAGTCATTGTTGGAAAGGGTTCAAATGCACAAAAATGAAAAACCAAAGAATTTGTGGGACCTGAAGGATTTTTCTGAAAAACAGCAGGCAGTTCACAGGACGCATGAACAACTATTACTAAAAAAAAAAAAAAAAACACAGCTGTGGATCATTCAGGTAAAAATACAGTGTTAAGAACCCTTTTGAACAGGGTCATTTTCATGAAATTCAACTATTACTACTATATGGACTATATTTAAACATCTTTTATGTGAAATATCTTATTCATGCATTTTTTTATGATTCCTTTTAATTTGGCAAAATAATTTTGCAGATTCTGCAAGGTGTATGTAAACTTTTGACCTCAGCTTTACGTGTGCTATCTAGTTTACATCTGCATATTTGCTTAAAGCAGGGTTTCCGCGGGGCATTAAAAAGCATTAAAAGTCATTAAATTGATTTTGCGAAAATTAAGGCCTTAAATGGCATTAAAAAGCATTAAATTGTTTTATACAGGCATTAAAACTTTAGATAGTGTTGAAGAAACAAATATTACCAATTTATCTTGAATGTAGCCTGTATAGTTAATAACTTTGATTCACTGTCGCGAAGTATGATAAACACGGAAGCAGTTTGGTAATTGCTTCTGGCCGGTCCAAAATTGTGTGACACAGACTTTTTAAGAGCGGCCAGTTTTAAGAGTTAAGAGTTCAAAGTTTCTGAAAATTTTCTGTTCAGAATTGATATTTGAAATTTTGAACTCTGCAAATAAACGCTGACATTTTAAGCTGTCTCCTGATCCATTTCTAATTATGTTCAGCAGAGTAATGTATGTTCATTGTTGCCTCATTGTAAGACCGCATGAAAAAAATGCATTATAATATTCACACATTCATACACAGCCGTGTTAAGTTATTGGTTGCGTATGGCATTAAAAATGTTAGAAATGGCATTAAAAAGGGCATTAAAAGGCATTAAATAAGATTTGAAAATCCTGCAGAAACCCTGTAAAGTATGTTTCAGGCCTTATTTATGTAGGTCACACAACATACCAATTTTGTTTGATTATCTAACGAGGTACTGAAAAGTATTCAAAGTTATTTTAAGTGAGAGAATTCTGGGAGATAAAAACCTAGACCAGTGCACTACTGGATTTCATATGGCTTTGCATCACGTGGCGACCAGTCACCTGGAACGACCAGCATCTTTATTTGGAAAAGAATACCTTAAGCCATTAGCACTCTGATTTAGAAAATCATATGTAAATAGATTTACAGGAGCACTCTAGTATATTACGCTGGACCGCTGATCCGTACCATCCTGTAATTTTTCTAATGGCCAAAACGGCAACCTGTTTTATTTAGCCAAAATGAGGTACATATGAAAGAGTAACAAATTGTCCTCTGGAGATGGTGCCCATTAGGGATCGATATCACTGTTTCAACAACTTCATTTATGACGGTATTCATTATGGGCTCACAGAGGGACCTTTATTTATAAACATTGTGTTTGGAGGGAAAGGTACAAGCCTAGTATTGATTTTGAAGAATGGCTTTGTGTAAGCCTGTAAAGAACACGCTAATACATGTGATGTTTTCCCTCCACCCTCTTCCAGGTAGGCCTGTAGTTCTGCATTCATTTAAAGAGCCATCTTCAGAAATCCAATCTTGCTTTTTCTCACAGTCACATCGGGTATTCAACCCTATGTGAGGATTAGAATCTGCTCATGTGTATTTCAGTCCAGCTCAGAGAGCATCTGACCTCCATACGGCCCCTGTTTATATATAGCATACCTACACAAGCAGAGACGCAGCCCTGTCAAAGGGGCAGCCGCATGAATTGTAATCAATGGCTGAGATATCGATCGCGCTTTTAATTGGCTTCGTTCCAAGCTGCAGGTCTAGTCACAAACTGTCAAGGGAAGAAAGCAAATCGATAAATTATTCCTTAGATTTGCTGTTTTGGTGAAAAGCAGTATTGAAGTATTAACCAACAGTTCAGTAGCTGTAGACGAACTGTACAAGTTCATGACACTTCAAGACTCTTCACTTGACTTGAGACTCTGAGAATCTCTCTGTTTGTCTTGAAGGGATAGTTTACCCAAAAATCAAAATTCTGTCATTAATGACTCACTCTCATGTCGTTTCAAACTCATACGACCTTCGTTCGCCTTTGTTCAACCCAAATTAAGATATTTTTGATTAAATCCGAGAGCTCAAGGCCATGTTCAAGGCCCAGAAAGGTACTCAGGACATCGAAATTAGGATATTTTTGATAGACTATTTTATCATAGATGAGCAAAGGTCTTGTAGGGTTGGAACAGTGGAAGGGTGATTAAACCAATGACAGATTTTTAATTTTGGGGGGAACTGTTGCTTTAAAGATGAAGCAGACCAGAAGCAGCTGTGACGACTTAAAAGAGAAGTTCACTTCCAGAACAAAAATTTACAGATAATTTACTCACCCCCTTGTTATCCAAGATGTTCTTTCTTTCTGCAGTCTAAATAAAAAAATTTTTTTGAGGAAAACATTTTAGGATTTCTCTCCATATAGTGGACTTCAATGGTGCCTGTGAGTTTGAACTTCCAAAATGCAGTTTAAATGCAGCTTCAAAATGTTCCCAATTTTGGGGGTAGTTTTTAGTCGGTTATCACATTTGAAGGATTAACAATGAGTGGTAGATGACCTAGATTTTATGTGATGTCGATTTATAAAATTTGGTCAATTTAATTAAAAACAATTGCGTGATATAAACTCACAATTCTTCACAATACTTTTTTTCTCAGAATTGCATGATACAAACTCGCTATTCTGACTTTTTTCTCCAAATTCTGAGATATAATCTCGCAATTGTGATATAAACTAACAACTCTTTTTGTTTCTTAGAATTGCGTGATATAAACTTACAATATCAACTTTTTTCTCACAATTGTGATATAAACTCTCAATTCTCACTTTTTTCTCACAATTGCGTGATATAAACTTACAATTTCAACTTTTTTCTCACAGTTGTGATATAAACTCACAATTCTTACTTTTTTTTTTCTCTCACAGACACATGATAGAGACTCACAGTTCTCACTTTTTTCTCACAATTGTGTGATATAAACTTTCTTTCTCAGAATTGATTGCATGATATACATTTCTCTAAATGATCCCATTTGAGGAAGAAATGTCTATCTAGTGAAATGATCAGTTATTTTCTAAAAAAAAAAAAAGAAAAAGGAAAAAAAATACATACATATATATACATATACAATACATATATGTGAACCTGGACCACAAAACCAGTCTTAAGTCGCTGGGGTATATTTGTAGCAATAGCCAAAAATACATTGCATGGGTCAAAATTATTGATTTTTCTTTTATGCCAAAAATCATTAGGAAATTAAGTAAAGATCATGTTCCATGAAGATTTTTTGTAAAATTCCTACTGTAAACCTATCAAAATGTAATTTTTGATTAGTAATATGCATTGTTAAGAACTAAATTTGGACAACTTTAAAGGTGATTTTCTCAGTCTTTTGATTTTTTTGCACCCTTATATTCCAGATTTTCAAATAGATGTATCTCGGCCAAATATTGTCCTATCCTAACAAACTATACATCAATAGAAAGCTTATTTATTGAGCTTTCATATGCTGTATATATCTCAGTTTTGTAAAATTTAACCTTATGACTGGTTTTGTGGTCCAGCGTCACATATATATACACCTACCCTAACTGTCTTGAACCTGAATACAGAGTACATGCAGAGCTACACAAGATGAGCATTTGAGGTTAAAAAGTGTATATATATATATATATATATAAATAATAAATAAAAAAATATTCAATTGTTTTGCTAGATAACACCCTTTCTCGGCTGGGATTGTTTAGAGCCCTTTGAAGCTGCATTTAAACTGCATTTTGGAGGTTCAAACTCGCGGGCCATAGAAATCCATTATATGGAGAGAAATCCTGAAATGTTTTTCTTTATGACTAAAAGAAACACAAGAACATCTTGAATGACAAGGGGGTGAGTAAATAATCTGTAAATTTTTATTCTGTAAGTGAACTTCTCCTTTAAGAGCAGGTTGAGATTGGTCTTTCTTTGCAGACTCTAATAAAAGAGTACAATACGTTTGATATAAGTACGAGACGTTCAGGTACATTGGCAGAACAAAGACATGGACAAGAGCCTTTTTAATGGCAGTCGCTAATTATTTTGAACCCGATGAATATGGAGTAACGAGAGTTTGCTTTAAAGGTGGTAGTCGGGAGGCTCTGAGGGATTGAAGGGTTCTCCTGCCAAGATCCTTTGAGGTATGGACAGGGACCGGCAATAAGATGAAGAGGTTGAGGGGAGAGCGGGCAACAGGTGCCGGGTTGCCACAGCAACAGCATGGCTTGAAGGCGTCAATGGCTTTGGCGGATGTTTGAACGCTCGCTCGCAGCGGGAACACAAGTGTTTTACAGTTGGCACAGTCGGGCTCGGTTTAACATTATCCCTATCTCAAAGGAGACGACGCCAGCCAGCACTGCAGTCAATCCTGCTGCTCACTTGCAGAGGGAACAGCAGGACAGAGGCTGGCAGGCAGGCAGACGAGTCACTCATGACTGCTCAGGTCTTGCCCTCCAGCCCATAGGAGATATTGGATTGCTGGTGTCTCTGTTTATTATCTCCCCGTACGCCATCCATAGGCACCTGCTGAGTGAACAGTATTGATGCCAGCTCCGCAGAGGAGCGGATACGCCGTTCTCGCCTTTGATGGCTGGTCAGTGGGTCTTAGATCTTCATCCTGACATTTCCATCATTGGGTCTATTGATCTTGGATGAGGGCCGTCTCTCTTAGGTAGATAGACAACCTATACTGGGCCGTTTATATGCGGTGAAGGAGTGAAATACAAAAATCACTGAAAAAGAAACAAAAATGAACAGCTCTGGAAAGTCTTTTCAGGTTATCACTTATTGGACAGGGCAAATGTCTGATAATTAGATCATTTTGAAACAAAAATAAGCCTTTGTGTCTGCCCCAGCCTCTGATATTTACTTACTGGTAATAAATGGATTGAAATGGGTCCTAATGACTTGTACATAATATGAGGTGCATTACACTATTTCGACGCACTTTAACTGGGTCTTCTGTCCGTTTATGAGGGTTCAGAGCAGCTAAAGCCCTTACACATGTGGTCGCCCCCCTTGAAACATAGCATATGCCCTGATCTGTTTAGCTAAGGAGCTTTGGAGTCTTGGGCTAATTGGCAGCAGGCTTATGGCAGCATGACCCATAATGGGTGTACTAGTAAGTCTGTTGCTTTTTGAAGAGGGGAACATGGAGTTCAGGTGATTGAGTGTGAATTAAGGAGGGTCATAGGGGGATGTATAATAGTTTTTGGTTGGTTATTAGTTTGAAGGATTAACAATGAGTGGTTGATGACCTAGATTTTGTGTGGTGTCCTTTGTAGATTGATTAAAATGTGGTAAATTGATTAAATTGCTTGTTTTTATTAATTTTCTATATTATTTGTTACTTTTATTGGCATGTTACAGCAAATAATTACATTATTTAAAAAAAAAAATCCTTGTTTTTATTGTTGTGATTTATTTAAATGATTATTTTAATTCCATTTATGTACAGCACTTCGAGTTACCATGGTGTATGAAATGTGCTATATAAATAAACTTGCCTTGCCAAGTCATAAAGCTTTGAAAATAATTGCAATATTCATCTTTTACGAGAATTCAAGTTTCAGTATTAAAATAACATTAAGAGATTAAATAGTAATATTTTGATGGTTAAGCCTATATTACAAGAATATAATGCAGTCACTGCAATATAAGATTAAAGCCATAATATGAGAAAACAGTCTTAATAAAAATTGAGTGTCTTTTTGACTTTCTTATTTTGAACTTGCTTATTTTTTATTTTATTATTATTAACAAGTGCCAAACACTCTATGCACTCACAGCTATGGAAGCCTGTTTCTGCCACTGAATTGAAAAAAAAAAAAAAAAGGTTATTGTGATTTTTATTTTTTGTTATCTTTCAATTTACTTTTTCTTAGAATTGTGAGACATAAACGTAATTTCTAGTTATAAAGTCTGATAAATTGTGAGAAATAAACAATTCAGACTTTTTTCTCACAAATGTGAGTTTATATCTTGTAATTCTGACCTTTTTTCCTTGCAATTCTGACTTTTTTTCTCAGAACTATAAAGGTATAAACTTGTAATGCAAATTATAAAGTCTGAACTTCACATTAACTCGCAATTCTGACTTTTTCTTACAAATGCGAGTTTGTATCTCGTATTCTGACTTTTTTCTTGCAATAGCATGTTTGTGTCTCACCTTTTTCTCACAATTACGAGTTTACATCTTGTTATTCTGATTTTTTCTCAGAATTGTGACGTAATC
Organism: Garra rufa; assembly: GCF_049309525.1. NCBI lineage: Eukaryota > Metazoa > Chordata > Actinopteri > Cypriniformes > Cyprinidae > Garra > Garra rufa. The sequence continues at coordinate 25,501,359 of NC_133378.1, read as the reverse complement.
GCACAATTGCGGATTATTATTGCGGCTATTTTTTTCCAAAATTGTGAGACATAAACATGCGAGTTTATATCATGAAGTTCATCATCAGAATTGTAAGATATATCATTCAGTTTATATTTCACAATTCTGATTTTATAACTCACAATTACGCATTTATATCTCAATTCAGAGAAAAAAAAGTCCGAATTGTGACTAGCTCCAATTACCTTTTATTTTTAATTCAATGTTGGAAACGAGCTTCCATACATGGCAGACTGAGTGATAATTCAAAGAGAGTTTGAAATACATTTGAGACCTAAGAAGTACAGTGGAGGCTTAACCATTTTTCCAGGCTTGCATGTTGGTGGCGATATTTGTAAGGTAGTCCATAATGAGAATAGCATATTAGTTATGCATTCATTTCCCCCAAAGTTCTCCCAAAAGATTTTTTTGGGCTGAAGCCAATTTCCGACTGGATTATATTAATCCTACTGGATGTGTTTTTAGGTAATGGAAAATCTGGAAGCTGCAATCTGGCCAATATTTTTTGGTTCAGTGGGTTCACAGTATGCACAGTTTGGGAATGAGCCGATTTGATGAAACCAAACACCCCTGGGTTTCATAATGAACAATGATGAGCAGTTAGATGTGCTTGTTGTGTAACATTCCCCCCGTCACCACCTGTTTATAGAGATCATAATTGTGATGTGATTCTGGCTCATCATCACAGGAAATGCTCACATTAGCAAGTGTAGCTTGCGTGCAACTCCACAGCTTCCACCTCAATGTTGACACCATGATGATGTCTGCACTAATGAGTGAATGGGTATTATATTCATTTTTGGGGGAAACATTCCTCTTCATACACTGCATATTTTAGATATTTTAGTATGATCAGATTATATATTATTTTAAGTTGTTGTCAGTGTCGAATTGAAGATTTTACTTTTGTATAAAATAACTAGTCTTATATACCTGCAACTTATATTATATTATATAATATTATATTATATTATATTATTGCCAGTTTCATTGGCAATTTGACATTTGTATAAAATAACTGGTATGCACCTGTAAATTATTTATTTATGATTGAGATTGATGTATTTATTATATTATATTATATTTTATTTTATTTATTTTTGTTTTATTTTATTCACCTGCAAATTATTTTTTATTAAATTTTATTTAGTTATGTACTAAAATTATAATAAATAATTTTTATTTTTTTATTTTAGTTTATTTTGTGTCAATTGACAAATTTACATTTGTATAACTGGTCTGCACATGCAAATAATTTATTTATGTTTGAGATTTATTTATTTACTATTGTATTGTATTATTGCCAGTGTCAATTGATAATTTTGTTTATAAATCATTTATAAATTTAGTTCAATTAAATGATGTATCCTTTGCGTCATTGTAAGGTCAGCAGATGTCTAGTGCATGTTTGCCAGAAGGGCTGGGATTGAGTGAGAACTACCTGAATCTCTCAGCTCCTTAACAGATCAATGCAGTAATCTTCCCTCCGACAGCCTTCAGCACCCTATCTAGCCTTTATTAAAACTGCCACAGTGGCCTATTGTGTGTCTGAGAAACTGGCAACGAATCCCCAACCGCACATGCAAACACGATTACGTATTAGGACTGTGAATTGACCTGTCACTGCCTCACCGGTGAAGAATCAGGTTATTGATTGATGGTACACCGGTGCGGACCTGATTAGTGGTTCATTGTCAAAGTTATAATTGAGCCCACCTCCTGCCACCCTCAAACAACCGCTACCAAGGTAACAGACTGTCTCTCTGTGGTAAAGACATCTGATAGGACCTCCGCTAGGTAAAATTAGATGTTTGTGAGATCTATTAGATGCAGTGTTCAACCTGTTAATCTCTGAACTCTGCATTTTTGAACAACTGCCTGTGATTTGATCTTTACTTAAGCTATAATAATAATAATACTTACAATGACATGTCTTAATTATGTAATTTTAAAGAGACAGTTTACCTAAAAATGAAAATTCAGTCATTAATTACTCGCTGGCATGTCGTTCCAAACCTGTGAGTCCTTCCTTCATCTTCAGAACACAAATTAAGATATTTTTGATTAAAGCCGCAAGCTTTCTGACCCTCCATAGACAGCAACGCTGACACGTTCAAGGCCCAGAAAGGTAGTAAGGACATAGTTAAAATAGTCCATTTGACGTCAATGTTTCAGCCGTAATCTTAGAAGCATTTTGCACACAAATAGTATTCTCATAGCTTCATAAACATACGGTTGAATATGATTGATCTATCTATTAGAAATAAAGGACTGTTTAAAGGCCCTTTGTGACAGTTTAAAGCCTGTAAGTGACAGGATCAGAAAGGTCATCTCTTAGTCTGTAGTCAGTGACGGGCTCCTCCAGACCCAATCAGCCCGTCACATGTGTCTGGAACGGGTAATTGTGCTTGTGTCTTCACCTCATGTGTCCTGATCTCTCCCTTCCTGTTTTAACTCATCACTGTCCCCAGACATTCGTCTTCCTCCCAGTTCAGCTGCAGCCAACCTCTGATGCTCTCCAATTGTATTCTTCAACCCGTTTCTGAGAACTCTGAGAAGTCTCTCGCCGCCTTTGTGTTTGATTCGTGATGAAGAGGTGAAGGTGCTCGTTATTTTTTTTTTTTTGGTTCTTTTTGTTCTGCTGAAGGACTTTATTTATTAAGAGCAGTGGTGTAAATGTCAGTGGAAGAGTTAATTGTCTCATTACCCAGCTCATCTCTATATGACCCTCATTAATTTGAGCGCTGATGGGATTGCGCTGTCTTGGATTTGTGTGAATGTGTGTGTGGGCCTGTGTTTATGGTGCACAGTGAGGGCATCTTTCTGGTGTTTAATTGTGGCTCGCAAAAATCTTATTTACTAGGGTTGCACTATCTGTGCCAATATCATAAGCCAATATTAATTTATCAGTCGGTATTTGAAATTGAATAATGCTTGTGCATTTCCTTTATATTTTTTTACATTTAACCTTTGCTGTATACGTAATCGAACACTCAGTTCATTTTAAAAAAGACTTATTTAAAATATATTTTTTTTGCAGTAAGGTAGCTATTCTTCAATGTAAACATTCAGCAAAGTTGTTAATTAAAAAAGCACATTAGACATAAGCATATTGTCTGTCAAAAGAAAGAGTCGACATGTTTTCGAAGCATATACATCACTAGGTAGCATATTAGCTTATTCCCTTCCTGCCTGTGAAATACCAACAGTCTGACTTGTCCAGAAACACTTCCGCTAGATAGTGTCCAGAAGACACTGTGTTTTGAGCGGTAAACGCAAGTTTGTTTTCATTGTCAAAAGATGCTGAAGTAAAGTATCAGTAGTTAAAATTTGTTTTGTTTTTTTCACGATACCACAGCAATACAATTCAAACCTTTTGTTGTGTGCTCATCATTTTACTGTGGACTGCTTCTTTAATCTTGGCTTTTATCTTCTTTGGCTTCTAATCTACTTTATTTGGACTAACAAGTATCTCCCAACCACAACCTGTAAGTACAATATATATTTCAACCGAGTGCTCAAATATCAAGGTTTTTGTGCTAATATGTGATGTATACCTAGTGCAGCTTAGCTTTCCAGGTAAACCAAGATATTACTGTCTTAATGAATTAGTTTTGATAATTCGCTGTGAACCCACTATTTCCTAAGAATGTGTCGATTAATGTAGATAGTTGTTGTTCTAAGTACTTTAATTAATAATAAAGAATGTAACTTAGACATATTTTAGTTTACAAACTGTGTTGTTTTAACAGTTAGTTAATCATCATTATTGTTATGTGTTTACAGTTTAGCGGCTAAACTTTAGCTGTGGGCACGATTTGCTTGCGTAAGTGTTAAACAAAATGCTTTTATGTAGTTACTTTAAGAACAGATTGGAGCACTATATTATTGTTTTACGTAAAGGTGAATCTGGGTTGCCAGGTTTTCACAACAAAACCCACCCAATTGATACTCTAAACTAGCCCAGTCGTTTTAAAAATCGGGTTTTGGGGTGTAAAATACACTTTTTGTCATGGTCCCCCAAGTAAATTCGCATTCCAGGGGCTAAATATGACGTTATTGGGGTCGCTTCAATCCGCGGACATTTAAAAACAACTGCGGATGGTAGTGCTTGCTAACTTGGTCAAGTACTCCTCTTTGTGCCATTTTCAACAGGCTTGGCCAGCTGACCAATCACAGCAGAGTAGGCTTATGAAAGGGAGGGGTTTACAAACATTATGCTCAAAGCTGCTTCGAACTAACCATTTTGAAATCATTGAAGTGTGTATTCTGAGAAAATTACAATGTTTTCTGACCTTAGATGCATATAAACCTGTAATATCCGCAATTTATCTGTAGCATGGCAACAAATATTGATTTAATTCAATGCTAAATACATATTACTTTTGGTAAATTACAACCACCTACTGTTGTGATGCACTCAAGTGGTTGTTGTACATAAAATTGAAATCTTTTTTTTTTTAGCATTGTACTCCATGTTTTCCATTGGCCTGCTGACATGTAGCTCATTGTTCTCCTGAGGGGGTAAATGGGTAAAATGTCTATGGTTGTTGAAGAACCTTTTCCTTCCAGGTTTTGTTCATTTCCTTGAATATAACTTTTTTCGGAGGAAATCTCCTAGATGAGATTTTCCCCCTCTCCGGAGTCATTCTTTGACAACAAAACATCACAACTCTCTAAAGGGATTTTTGTTCAAGACAAACGTTGACACAAGGTGACTAAAATTCAGCGAACGAGTTTACTTTTAGCTTCACCTTGAAAACTCTGTCGGTTTGAAATATTAATACGTTTATTTCAAGTGGGTTTATTATACAGTTTGCAGTGGGAGCCAAATGTGTTTGAAGTTGACAATGAGTATCAAAGGGATTTTGGAACAGCAAGCTTTAGATCTTTTTTCAGAGTTCACAATTTGTCAGCTGAAGCTGCTTAAATGAAGAGATTTTGTGACGCATTCTATTTCACTAGCTTTGTGTTTGTTGCTCATTTCAAGATGCAGCACTAAAAACTGGTGATTGTTTTTATTAGAGGCTTTTGCAAATTGCAGGTTTAGTAGTAATTCATTATTATTGAGTCAAATACGTGTTTCCTTTATGTTGTGAGTAATATCCTGAACCCTCCAAATAGCAAACAGATGGTTTTTCTCTTGTTTTCAATAAATAATGCCTTCTGTAAATCTTCTGCTTTGATTCTTTTTTACCTATATGTTGTAGCTCAGGCTTTCAGGCTTGCTGTGACATTAATAAGTGACAAAAAGCCCTTTTGTTGACATCAAAGTGCAGTGATTATTCATTCCCACACTTTGTATGTTATTTTTTTTGTTGTTGTCTGGAATATTAAGATGTGTGAGCTGCTAAATCCTCAGCGGACCATTAAGGGGTCACAGCTTTTGCCGTTACATAACAGCTGAATATTCTTCCAAATGATGCCTGTGATCCATATAACCATCCATTACCATAATACAGGGCATCAGAATGCAGGTGTTCCCTCCGGCATGGGCTTATGAGACGGCGTCTCTCCTCTCTTCTCCTGATTGTATAATTAATGGGAAGAGATTCATGAGGAAGGTCGTTCCTCACCTTGCTTTTAAAACCGAATGGAGTGTATTGTGAACTTGCCCTGCACTGCAATGTCTCCTCACAGCTCTGCGGAAAAACAAGCCCGCATTAATGTCTCGCCGCATCCTCGCTGAATTTATGCTTCAACCTTGACGTCTACAGAGCTCATTCGCTTGCGCGGATCAGCTCTTAGTCACTTGCGACTGGATCTCTGAGTTGGCACTTTCTGTCTCATCCTTCAGCTACTGCAGTCTCTATTCCACTCATCTCTATTTAACACAGCGGCCGCTTACTCAGGGTTGGCTCTATAAACCTGCCATGTCTGTCCCTCATAGCATGGAGTGGTTTACAGCAGAGGACAAATAGAGATTGCTTAAACACAACAACAAATGTGTGTTGATAGATGCACTTGTATTTAAATTGTGGTTGATACTGATATGGTAGTTATTTTCATGTTTGATAAACTACTGTAAATGCTATACCGGTGATATAAACATTTTAAGTGGCAAATAAAACTAAAATCAGTTATTTAAAGCTACAAGTGAATTTAGGCATCACATTATAATGTACTTTATGGAAGATGGATGTTTATAATGAGATTTGTGAAAGATTACATTTAACATTGCTATTAATTCATTAGTTATTTTAAAATTTATATCAAAATCTAGATGAAAAATAATAAATATTAACAATAAATTAAACCCAATTTTATCTAAATAATCTATGACTGAACACTAATATGGCTTATTATTATTACTATTGTTGTTATTATTTTTAGTAATAATAATATTTATTTCGTTATTAAATAATAAATAATTAATTTTACTAATAGTATTAATCATTATTAATATATGCAATTATTATAATTGCTATTGTTATTACTTAGTATAAATTCTAGCAAAACCAAAACAAATAATAAAAATATTAATTATAAAAATAATAATAATAATAATAATAATAAAAAATAACAATGATAAAAAATTAATATTGTGTAAAATAGTACTACTGCTAAACTACAATGTATTATTGTTATTATTATTATTATTGTTATTATTTGTTATTCATATAATTAACAATAATAATAAAATAATGTTTAATAATAATTAATAATAAAATAATTTAACAAATAATAATAATAATAATAATAGTATTGTAATGATTAATATAATGTATAATAATAACAATAATAATAATATAAGCTATAAATAAAAATATTATAATTTATGTTATTACTACCATTATTCTACATAGTAGTATAGTAGTAGTAGTAGTAGTAGTATCAATTATAATATTTTATTAATAACTTGTAAATATAATAAAGTATAATAATAATTTATATTAATCATCAATTCTATTATTATTATTATTATTTTATTATTATTAGTTATTAGTTTTATTATTTTATTATTTGTTTATTAATAAGTAATTAATGATTTTTTATTATTAATCATTTTTAATCATGGTTTTGTTAGAATTTTTGTAATAACAATATTTCTTAATTATATGAATAACAACAACATCAATAATAATAATAATAATAATAATAATAAATAATTTCTACTGTGTAAAATATTACCACTACTACTACTACTACTACTAATTATTATTATTATTATTATTATTATTATTATTATTATTAGTTTTAGTATTATTATATTCATGCAATTAATAATAAAAATAACTAATAATAACTAAATTATTTATGTATTAATAAACAAACAATAATACTAATATTAAAGTTAATAATAAAGATTAATATAATTTATAAATTAATAAAAATATTTAATATTACTACTAATCATAATACATTATTTTTAGTAATGCTACATAATAATGATAAAAAATAATTGCTATTGCGTAAACTACTACTACTACTAATAATAATAATAATAATTGTTGTTGTTTGTTATTGTTGTTGTTGTTGTTGTTATTATTATTCATAATTATTTTTATTGTTGCTATTCTACCTAATATAAATTCTATCAAAACCATAATTATATTATTAGTGATTATTATTTATTAATTAATAAACAAGCAATAATAGTAATAATAATAATAATAATAATAATAATAATAATAATAATAATAATATCGACAATGATTCATGTAATGTATAAGTTATTAATAAATTATTATTATGTTGTTATTATTATTTATTAATTTATATATATATATATATATATTTGGTGTGTGTTTATATATGAAAATTTGCTCACCCTATAGTTATAGTAAAACAACACACACAAACACACACAGAGAAAAAAAAAACATGACATGCAGCCGCACAGATAGTCAGGGTGATGGATTGCCCAGCAGTCTCCTCCTCACCCCATGCTTTTCTCTTTTACTCCTCAGCATACTCTGTTTCATCCGCTCATTTGTAACATGGAGGGTCTGCGTGGGAAAACGTGCCTGTGAACCGTCCCACTTTCACAGCGTGTTTTTGTAGAGCCGGGACGGTGCATTCGCAGCTGTTCAGGATGACGTGGAGCTTTGACCAGTCTCGTTAATGAGATCCAGATCGCTCAGCGGGTCGCTGCTGTCCGAGAGCCAGATGTGGAGGAGATAACGTGACTTAATGGGCTGCTCAAGAGAAGCATGATGAGAACACGCTGTCTAAATCAGTCACACTGATGAAGCATGGCACGCCAGGGCTAGAGCCCTTCCGCTGAGAACCACCACAACTTACCTTTGACTTAGGAGGTCATGCCTGACACTGTTCTCTGACCCTTTAAACCTATTTATGTGTGCTTGAAAAATCAGGAAACAGTTCACATCAGTTAAAAGTTGGTAACTATATGCAATGATAAACTGCAAAAAATGACCAACAAAATGACCTGAGAAAATTTTTCGACAGTCCAATTAGGATCCTGTTATGTAGAAAAGTTGTCAGGGTGTGTAATGAATGCACTTTACCAAAAGAAGTGCAGGGTAGGAGCTCTTAGATCAAGGTAATTGGATGGCGAGGCAATTGGATGAAGCAGCAATGTGTCATTTCCTTTTGAATCTCCTTTTCAATTTGTCCAGTCAATTTGTCTTTTAACCTGTGACAAAACTAACAGCAGAACTGAAACCTAGGATAAATTAGATTTCGGCTTCTCTTTTGCAGCATACTGTACTTCCTTTCTCAGTCTAAAATGCTGAGCAGATGTCCTTGTGTGACTACTTTGGCAAGGTCAGCACCAGTAACCAGATTTTTAATGAATTACCCAATCACAGCTTGCCGGTATACAGCAATACTGCACTGATACGAGTGTGATATTGCGTTAATACAATAGTTTGATGGCACAAGTGTGTAAATACATAAGAAGCTACAACAGAGTGTCTTAAAAACCCTCTTTTGTGAATACTACTTCCTTCCACTACGGATTCAAATCTCAAATGACAGTTTAACAGCTGAGCCCCAGCTCCGTTACTAATTTGAAAACGTCACTTAAGCACAAGTAATGAAGGAACATTGAGTTGCTTCATTAAAAGTACTGTATTACTATATTAAAAGCTCACTGTATTATGTAGAGTATTATGGGAGTGAGATTGATTGAGTGTGATTACCTGCAACTGATACAGCATGTATTCTTCAGCTCAATCTCATATTCACAACAAAACATCAGTTTGAATGTCCACTGAGGAAAGCGATATCTTTGTCGTACTATTCTTTCATCTGTCAAGGGTGATTTCCATTGACAGCGCTGCTCAGTACATTTGTTGGCTGCATCTTACAAGGTGTTGTTGAAAGTTTGTATCGTATAGCTGTTTCGTCCAGATTGATCTGGCATTTTGGGAGCCTGAATTTTTTTTTTTTTTTAAACCGGGTGCCAGGGTGGGTAAACCTGAAAACAACACCCTTGTGTTTTAATAAATGTATTGTTAAAGGTTTATGTGCCTGCTTGAGATTTTGCCCTCAGCTAAAACTATTTGTTGTAGAGCAAATAATAGATAAATGAGACAAAAGACTAGCCCTCAGATTTACCCAAAATCGAATTGTATCTCATGTTTAATCACTATAGAAACATTAGAGCCAGCAGCAAATTCCAGAAGATCCGGTTGAGGTAAGGCTACTCTCGGTGGGTTCATGAGCGCTGAATGGATTCTGACGCCCTAGAGGTCACATCTCCGAAAACATAATACGTCAATAAACGTCATCTTTATTAACAAACCACATATTTGACGTTTTTGAATTAGTAACAATCAACGAAGGAATGTTGAGAGGTTTCAATAAAAGCTCATTGTATTACTGTATAAAAAGCTCACTGTATTATGTGGAGTAGAGTATTATGAGAGAGATGGACTAGGCATCAGAATCAGCGGAAAATTCCAAAAGATCTGGCCGAGGTGAGGCTTCTCTCGGCAGGTTCATGAGTGTTGAACGGCTTCTGATGCCCTGGAGCTCACACGTCCGAAAATGTCAAAGGCAATTTTCAAATAGAAACTATCTAACAAACTGCACATTTAAACTATAAACAAGTACATTCTCACCTGAGGACCTCTTAAAAATACATTCTGTGACGAAAGCGGTAATATTTTTAAAATTAGAGTGGATTTGGGTTTAAAAAACGTAAGCGAAGTTATTCAAATGGTGAAACCGTTGAAGTTCTGTTATCACTAGAATATCGCACTCCTCTTAGCCAATCAGATTTGAGGACCAGAAAGAACTGTTGTATAAATATAGTGGAATTACCACTACAGTGTGAGAGACTCAAGTCCACCCATTTGTTTAGTACAGGAAAACAATCGAAGCCTTGTAATGAACCGGCACTCCAAGGCCTCCCTTTGTTTGCCCAGTGCCTCTGTGACACCCTGTACCTGGAACTTGAATTATGTCCAGCCAGAGGCTAAAGGAGAGAAGCCGTCTGGCCCCGGCGCACACATGTAGTTGTGTTTACCGCATGTGCACGCAAGCTTGCAGAAGGCGGCGTCTCCAACGGTTCTTCTGTGGCTCGTTTCATTTCGTTGAGATTTAGGTGGAGAGGTGTGAGTTATTCCACCTTTTGTCGAGCCCAGGGGATTTTTTTGTCCTGCCTGCCATAGATATGACCTTGACCATGTAATGCATTTGCTATACCATTCCTCCACTATCTGTAATGTTTTATTTTCCACAGGGATGGGAATTATTCATTCTGTCACCATACTTGAGACAGCAGAAAGTTTTTTTTTTTCTTGTTTTTTTTTTTGTGGGATGAATCCAAGCAAGCTGTAATCGAATTGAAAGAATGTGTTCATGACACAAAGTGTGAAGCAATCTAGTGGTTAATGGAATATTGCAATAGCACAACAATCACAAATATGCAGTGGAAAAAAGATTGTGGAAAGAGGAGAAAAACGAAGACCTCTGCAGTTACCAGTGAGATTTGTGTTTCAGTAAATAATGATGATAGAGAAAGTGAATGCTGTGGTTTCTTTTATTTGAATACGAACCAGCTGGAGCAAATCAAGGGTGTGTGAACAGGCAAAGCAAATTTCCCACAAATGCCAAGTAATGAGGCATCCTGGGTAACATGGGCTGGGCTTGAGATATTAGTTTTGTAGGTTATTCCAGTCTCTCTCAGTCAAGAGAATGCAGCTACCTGGAATAATTTATATATCAGATATATATAATAATTGAATTTGCCGAAGTGTAGTAACATCTCCTAGCAATATGAATGCTCCTAAGCTAAATTTTAACTGTCCCAGATAAAGGTATGAATACTTATGCAGTGGAATCATTTACGTTTCTTATTTGTGATAAATTTTCAAAGATGTTAAAAAACAGTTTTTTGCTTTGCCATTATGGTGTATGGAGTGTATATTGATGTGGAAAAAGTAGTTGAACATAAGGCAGCAAGGGGTATGAATACTTTTGCAAAGCACCGTATTTTAGTCAATAGCCCATAGAAAATTAAATGACCATGTTCCGTCAAACAAAGTCTGATAACTGATAGACTATTCTGCGAGACCCATCCGTTCACAGCTATCAGATGAGGCCTTATTTCATTATTACACGAGGACACATTGCAGAGGCATAATTGACCTGTGTTTTATCGGGTTACGTAAGCCCTCCGTCTTGAGAGCGCAGTGTGCCGCAGCTTGACACTGCCTTTGCTGCGCCGCATATGTCTCTGCAGGCTCACTGGGGTATCTCAGCCTCTTTACAGGTATCTTTCTTCTATTACAAGACTTTCAGCACAGACCCACCTCAGCAGACATAAGTTAATTAAGTGTATAGTTTCTCTGGCAGACTCAGCCTCTGGAGTTTCGTTCGCACAAGCCTTGATTTATGCCGAGCTTCAAGGGCGGCGTTATGCACTGCAGCACGCTGCTGCTGCTGCTTCTGAAGCCCAGCCTACAGCCTTGCCTCAGCATCGCAAACTGTGTGAGGAGATACAAAGTGCTTTTGCATTCCTCTGTCCTACATGTCAGAGCAACGTGTGCGAAAGTTAAATCCGGTTTGTAGCAGTCCATTTGAGTGCGTTCGCAGGGACAGGCAAATGATATACTAGCTAAATTATGAAGTGCACTTTGCTTTATCTTGTATAAACTGTTAACAGCAATACCATATGCAATTGGGTCATTGTACTAAAAATCAGCTCAGCTGTGATGACCTCTGTGCAGTCATAGTGAATAGGGTCAGAGTTTTAAGCTCATAAAAGTGATCTGTATCTCTATCACTTTTTTTTGTTGCTTGAACAGTAATAAATTTGGCAAGTAATTATTCATTAATAATTTTACACTATTGTGACCGGATCATTGAGTATATGTGAGAGCTGTATCAGTCAAATGAATCATTTTGTGAAATGGATAATTTGAATCGATTTTGTGAACCTTATAAATTGAATAGTTCTTGTAATCTGTATAAGTTGATCCCTTAAAAATGTCCATCTCTGATTTTGCTATACAATCGTTTTGTATGATGAACAGTCCTAAATTTTCCACTATATTGTGCTGTTAACCGTTGTGATTGGATAATTGAGTCAGTAAATTAAATGCGAGAGCTATATCAGCCTGATTTGAGAATGAATCATTTAGTCTGTGTTTGTGAACTGGAGCAATTTAATAACATTTTTAGTGAGCTGGTTCAGTCTAAGCATTTTTGTGGTTAATTTGAATCTAGTGCTGGGTGATATGGCCAAAAAAAAATCATGATAAAAATTTTCATATCGGCCAATATCGATAATTATCACAATAAATTTACAATAAATTACTATTAATTAAAAAAAAGTTAGAAGGCAGATTTTTGCTCCTAAGTGAGAGTTGTAGAAACCAGACCATTAATTGTGGACTTGAATGGTCAGAATATAACAAACACTTCACATTTGTGACCTTGGACCACAAAACCAGTCTTAAGTAGCAAGGGTATATTTGTACCAATAGCCAAAAATACATTGTATGGGTCAAAATTATTGATATTTCTTTTATGCCAAAAATCATTAGGATATTAAGTAAAGATCATGTTCGATGAAGATATTTTGTAAATTTCCTACCGCAAATGTATCAAAATGTAATTTTTGATTAGTATTATGCATTGCTAAGAACTTAATTTGGACCACTTTAATACCGATTTTTTTTTATTTTATTTTTTTTTATATTTAGTTGTTTTTTTGCACCCTCAGGTACCAGATACTTAAATAGTTGTATAAATCTCAATTTGGAAAATGTATAAATTCAGATGATGTATACATTTCTTTTCTTTTCTTTACCCTTTTTTTTAGTCATTTTTCATTAACAAAATCAATATCTTTTTAGAAAAAATAATTTCTTAGTTTCTGCATTATCTTAAGAGTGGCAAATGTAAATTTATGTTCATTATCATAAACATTAACATCTGTATAAAATGTAACCACCTCATTTTTATGTGGTGAAATTTAATTATTCTGACTGTTTAAGTTTTATTACAATTAACCATTAGTTTTTTTCAAGAAAACTTGTATTGCGATAATTTATCGTCCGCCCTTTTTGAATCGTTATTGTAATCTCTATCACTTAATTTTTAATTCATAAAAAGATCCAACTAAGTAAAATGCTATATAGTCATTTTGTGTGGTTAAGTCATACATTTCAATAATAAATTTCCACAATATTACGTTTTTAACCATTGACCAGATGATTGAGTCAGTGAATTAAATTCAAAAGCTGTATTAGTCTGGTTTGTAAATGAATAATTTAGCTAGTTTTGGTGAACTGGATCAATTGATAAATGGAAAAGATTTGACTCAAAATCATTTGTCCTTAGTTCGATTGCTTACTTTCCTCATGATGCCATATGAACGTATTATGGCTGGATGTCAAAATTTCCAATAAGTCAAAGCTTGCAATCTGTTCCTCTCACAAAGCTCTCAGAAGAATATAGTGCACAAGTCAAATGGAACTCGTTTATGATACTTATATTCATACTGAAATGAGCAGCCAGGATATTTTGAAGGAAATTTGAAACACATGAGGGCGAGTAAATTATGACAGATTGTTAAACTCAAGTCGAGCTGTTGCTTTAAGAGCATATCTGAAGAAATGTAAATGGCAGGTTTAGAGGAGCAGTAAATGGTGAGCCAGCTCATCATTAGACGGCCTGTCAGTCTTGAACACAAGCCCACTTGGAGAAGCTTGTAAACATGCCCCCAGATGGCCTCAGGACAAAGGGGAGCAGCTCAGCATTGTGTCTCCTGCTGTTTGACATCATGACCTGACAGCAGAGGTCAAGGAATCACTGGTATTGCAGCGCTGTCGTCATAGCCCCCTTAAGTGCAGTCTTACAAAATCACATTCAAATCATCGTCAGCTGCTCTTGTCTGGTAGGCTCTGAGGAATCTGGAATGCTTTTGAGGAGGAAGTGGTTGCACTGCTGGGAACTAGAAGCCCAAGATGACGGTAAAGTGTGGCTTGAGAGGCAAGGACTTGCGTGAGGTCACAGCGAGTCATTGAAATAAAGAGATTCTGTGGCTCAAATGTTTTCAAGCTAGAGTGTTTCTGACTGTTTGAGGGTCTACTCTGGAACCATTTCACTCTTTTAAAACCACAGTAATGAAGTTATTGCAGCACAAGGACGGGACGGCTCGCGCGTTGGTAAACCACTTTGGTATGGCTGAGCCCCTGATCCCATAGATGATTATAGGTTTTATACATATCTGCTGTGGATTGAAATATAATATATATCTTAATGCATCCAAAGTAAACCAGGTTATTAGCTCTTGATAGGCTTCTTATTTAAAAATACAGTTGAAATAGTTGGAGATTATATTTTATATATCTCTCTCTCGCCTTCCCTGAGCCCATTACGTTTTACCAGACCTCCTGCAGCGTTCAGTGAGTTTGGTGGGCTTTTTTAAAGGCTGCATTTATTTTTCAAAAAGAATAAAAACAGCAGTATTGTGAAATATTACAATTTTTTTGTTTTGTTTTGTTTTATATTGTGCCAAGGAATGTTTCTCAGTTAAGAATTAAGTTGATTTTTTTTCCCATGGAAAAAAACAATACTGAGAATCATTCCTGGCAAAATTTGTATTTGAAAAAAAAAAAAAAAAAAAAAATAATATATATATATATATATTAGGGCCGGGACTCGATTAAAAAATTTAATCTAATTAATTATAGGCTTTGTAATTAATTAATCGAAATTAATCGCATTTTAATCGCATGTAAATATTTGACCTAAGAACAGTGAGAATTAAGATTTTTACATGGGTTTTTAGTATACCATTGAATAATGACTGAATACATAAGCTTAAGCAACAAAATATTGTTTATTTTTGTTCAACCAAGTCCAACAGACCAGTGCAATATTGCCATTAAGTGTAGCAAGAGGCACGTTCTTTAACGAGTCTTTCATGCCGAGAACTCTGCTCTTGTGTTTGCTTAATTATGCATTTAAACGTTAATGACCAAACCTATCATTATTAATGTTGCTGCACATGGAATATAACGCGGATAACATTTAAAAAATAGTTTTTATCAGGTTACACACTGATTATTTATCACTCAAACCCCTTTCTCTACCTGTCCGTTGGTCGCGTATATCCTCCATGTTTGTAGTTTTTTAACACTTTTTATGCGTGTTTGTAGTTCTAATCGAATCCTCGTTCAAGGCGCAGTGTGTTGCGGGCAATATTAGCAGTTAAGAGTGTGCATTGATCGTTAAGTAGTAGACCATCCGGGAATCTTTGGAATACTTTTTAAACATACTACGATTTGGGACATACAATACTATTTAGGACGGACGCAGCTTCTTTGGTATAAGTTCTTTGGCTTGTCTGAACGCTAGTTTGTGCTCCAGTATAATCGGTCCGCCGAATCTCATCCAGTGAGAAACGTTCCGCGGTGCAAAACTCAGTGCGATTAAAATGCGTTAAATTTTAACGCGTTATTTTTGTGTAATTAATTAATCTAAATTAACGCGTTAAAGTCCCGGCCCTTATATATATATATATATATATATATATATATAGTTTTTAGTATATCGGGGTTTTTTTTAATATAGTTTTTTTTTATTTTTTATTTTTTTAAATCAAGATTTGACTAAAAAGTGTAAAAAAAAAAGAAAAAAAAAACATTGTGTCCAAAGTGTGTCCAAACTTTTGACTGGTAGTGTATATTTAAAATATTTATATTTAATATAAATATTTAATTTATTCCTTTGGCAAAGCCGAGTTTTCAGCAGCAGTTTAGTTTTCAGTATTCAAACAAAAAGTTAGATTTATTTAACAATTATTTAAAATATAAAAAACTTTTGTAACATTAATGTCTTTACTGCCACATTTGATCAATTCAGTGTGTCTTTGCTGAATAAATTATTTATTTATTTAGAAAAAAAATCCTGTTAACCCCAAACTTTTGAACAGTACTGTCAACAACCCATTTATTTTTTGAAAAATAAAAACAAATATATCTGGAAGTATTTTTAATTCAACTTCTTCACACTGTATTTCTCTGGACTAGCAGCACTAAGTTGTAAAGCTTTGGATTTATCACATTGCTCTTGCTTTTCTTTTATATTTCATGTCATGAATCCCTCACCCGTGGTGAAACCACTGTACCCCTTGTCCTCTTGTGTGCCGTTTCTTTTATTCTAAGTATATATTTTTATTTGATACTGAGCTCTTGCACAAGCCGTTCTCAATGTTGCGATTCTTCCAGTCTAAGAGGATCAGTCAGCATAGTAAAAAAGGCTTATTTGAAATGTCTGTTTACGCTATCCCAACAGTTTATTATTAACCATCTGCAGGGGTTGCAGTTAGTTCCAAAACTAAGCTGCGAACTCTGAAGAATGAGTTCTCACACTGGCAGGGTCCTCGCTGCACATAGTTCAAGGCCCTTGAGGCGTGCTACCATTCTATTGTTTGTGTTATTTTTAGCCGAGCCGCGTCAAGCTGAACTTTGAGGGCTTATACTGGCCGGCCAGCGCTCATTAGAGCACAAAGACCACAAAGTGAGCTTCCATCAACGATAGGCCTTTTCCTATGTGATTTTGAAGATGCGTTATGTAGACGGGGTTGTGCTTTTGTGAACGCCGTCGCAGACTGTACCCGTTCCACCCTGAGTGTGAAGAGGGATAGTGTTTCTTCCATTCAGGCCTGGCCTGAAAAAGCGAAAACATTTCCATACGCTCGCTTTAGAGAGAGAGGGACTGATCTTTTATTTGTATGCGGGCGCTCCAGTCCTCTGATTACATTTTCCCCAGGCGTAGATGGGGTTATATGAAATTTGTCTCAGCAGGTGAGCGACGGGAGACAAACATTCAATAAGGCTTTGTCACTCACATTGTGAGTCCGAGTCGAAAGAGAGTGTCTCTAGCCTCATGAGAAATCCAGGAAGACAAAGAATATGCAAAAACGCTTTTTTAGGAAAGGAAACCATTGTTATGGCACAATGTAACATGGCTAATATGGAGGCCTGTTTGATTATATAGTTAGACAGAAATCTTTAGGGGATTTTAAAACATATACAGTCCTTGTGAATTCAAAAATAATGTTTTTTCTCCAAAGCGGCTTTGCTTTTTTGCTCTGTGACTTATTGGATGATGTTAGCTAAATAGCTATTAAGACATTTATTTGGCAAACACGCATTCGCCATGGTTTTGTTCGGGTTTGTAATGCTCTTTTCAGCATTTAATCAATACCCAGTGGATAAAATCAAGTCCTGTCCTACTTTTTTTAAATAATTAATTTATTCATTTATTCTTTGCATAATCCTTTTTCACTCATGGATGTGTTAATAGATTGTAAATAGGTCTTCATGTTGGTTTTCAACCAAGACCAAGCTACTCCGCTGATTTTCTTTTTCTTTTTACATTCTCTAAGGGAAGCTATTCTTGTAAACATGATAAATTAGAGAGGAATACTGTGATACACAGACTGAGGTCTAGTGTTTATTTTAAATGAGAGCAAGAGAGAACTGAAGCTTATTTGGTAACTTTTTACCCTCTTTTGAGCTCCCTAGGTATGACGCATACTGAAGTCTGCATTATTTATAGGGTTCCTTCACAGTGTTTACTGCTTCCTGCACACTATGCAGGATAAACTTTTCTTCACTTGATAAAATTTGTTGCTTAGAATTCCCAGTAACGTCACCAAACACAGACGTCACAAGTTGCAGATGTTTTAAATATAATGAAACAATATCGGAAATATACGGTTAACTACCTTACTTACTATCAACCTTTTACCTCAACACGGAAGTAAAACTGTTTGCACTACAAACCAGTGTTCTCATAATTAAGATAATACATTAAAATAATATGGTAAGACACACCAATTTGCAATATCAAGCAGCAAAACTAGCTGTTTTGTACAGCTAAAAATAGCCAGACTCAGGTGAGATCGGAAGACAGACCCATAAAATGTACAAAATTTACGCGGACCTGCTCTTACAGAAAGAAAATGGTGGATACAAAACTGTTGAAAATTCGTTTTCGATCAATGAAAACTGGTAAAATTGAACAATTTAGACCTGGAGCTGCTTTGAAATCCCAAAATCTGTGGGAATAAACTATATGGGGGCTTGAAAATTAAGATTTCAAAAGGAAAGTTTATTAAGAACGAGAATCTATAAGTTTATTAAGATTTCTTTAATACGTTTTGAGTTACAGGCATGACAACTTTAGAAGAAGAATATTTCTGTAATTGTGTTAATAGAAAATCACAAGATGCATTACTATTTTCAACATGATTTGTTGTTCAGATATTCCTCTTTAAAAGAAAGTGTCAGCTGTATGTAAAATTACCCACATTTGGTTTTTGACCACTGAAAATGTGTACAGTTGTCCAGTTTACTCATGGAGCCACATTAAGATCTATATATCTCTGGGACTGAATCACTGAGGGCCTTGAAAATGAAGATATCAAAAGGGAAGTTTGTTAAGAACCAGAATCTAAAAGGATATTATGATATCTGTTACAGGCATGAACTTGAAAGGCAAAAAAACAAGAAGTGCCTTTTGCCATTTTTGAACTGTCAACGTTGGCATATAATGAAAGAAAAAATGCTAAAGTCAACAGATTTTAAGAGTAGACCTACCAATCTCTGTGTAAAAAAAAAATAATGCTGCTGCTAGCTTTCAAAAAAAAATTTTTTACAGCCCTGTTAATTGACTCCAAAACCCCCCTCTGCAAAATAGTAGATTACTCAGTAAATATAGATCTGTGACATTTAATATTTTGTCTTTCATTACTATTTATGCTTGTCTTTCTACAGAAAAAAAATATATTAACAAAACCAAAAATTTGAGCCAGGAACTTTTCAAAATTTCAGTAACATTTGACATGAAAATGATATTGAAATAATTTTAGCTTTTTTTTTTCTGTTGTTTTTAAAAGTATCTTTTTGATTCTTTTAAACAGTGAAGTTCAAAAAAATGTATTTTATATATATTCTTTGTAAATCATAAACTTTATGTCAAAAAATGCCCCACATGTTCATGTCACTACCGAAACAGTGTATGGCTGTCCATTGGCTGAGACTGATTTTAACCACACCCCTAAATGTATGATCAGGAAATATTCCTATGTCTCCCTCTCTTATTATTACAAGGTTTAAGTAGATAGGCCCCATCATTTTGAAGTAAATGTGTTTAAAATCTTTCAACGTTACTACCAAACACCATTTTTAGCCATTTGCAATTAAGCACACTTCTTTTAGAAGTAACAACTCCATAACATTTAGTTTTTATATGTGTACCACTGTTCATAACTGTGCTAGCTAACATGTACTAATTAGCATATTTGAGCTAGGTTCAAAAGTGTCTAAAATTGTCACTACCGAAACATTTTGTGGCGCTTCAGTAGTGACATCTTTGTTTTTTGGTGTTATGCCATAAAATTTGTCCAACTCTTACCTTGGACCAGTTTTGTAGAATGGCCCATATATATCTCTACAGTTAGTGGTTATTGTAATTAAAATCTGTAATTTGTTAAACTGTTGTGTGACCGATTGTCATAAGAAATGTGGCTCATGCATATCAGGCTGGTGGGTAAATTTTCCTGTCCACTTCCTGTGGAGAGTTGTTTTGATGTTCCCTATGCTGTTTGTAGTGCCCTTTGGATTGAACTATATGCTTTTGGAATCTCTCTTAAGATGGCCGAACACCCAGTGAGTCCACTTAACTCGGCACTTCACCAGCCATTTGGCACGGTCCCACTACAGAGGTGAAAGGGGCAACCATCTTGGCTCGGAATGACGCTGCTTTTCAATGCCTGAATGGCTATTGAGGGCCAATGGGGAGAGCAACTCCATTTCCAAACGTTTTGTAATATCACCTCAGACAATAGTATGTCGACGTCCACCATGACACCTCTCTCGTACCACCGGCTATCAGCCTCGAACACATTCCCACCCAGCCAGAGACGTGCTGGCTGAGACAAAGATGGTGTAATGTCTTGAATAATTTAAAGCTTTTCTGTAACTGAATAGCGTCTTGACACAAATTAGTTCTAGAAGTTGAAGCCGAAGACATCCAACATTTCCCAGAATGCCTGGTTAGCTAATTAGCTAAAGTAATTAATGAGCGAGGAGCGTATGGTTGTGGCTCCTGCGGGGTGGTTAACAGTCCTTAAATTCCCAGCCCAACTGCCCTACTACTGGATGGAACGGGCTGAAAGTGAATAGATGTATTGCTGTGAATTTACATTTGATCAGATTTTGTCATGATCTTATAAATCAGTGTCATAGCAGTCTACTTTTATGAATAGCTTTTTCTGAGGAAAAGCAGCTTCCCATTTCTCTGCTCGGCGGTATGGAAGCTTCTCCGCCCCACCAAATGTTTTTTAACTTTCAGCTGCCTCTGTGAGATCTGTCTAAATACATTTTTTGACACTCCACATATGTGACTGAATCACAGAGCAGTGCGTTAGCTTATGGCGCGAGGTCTGGGTATGTAGATAGCGTTTTTAAACATTTACTCTTGCTGAAAGTGTTGCCTCCTCAATGGGCTGTGCAAAAATTGTGTTTTTTCTTTCTTTCTTCTTGCTTAAGGCGACCACTCCATGAGACTAATGATATGTGTGTAATAGCTATCATCCATCATGATCTAGTTATGCAAAACAGCAGGGTTTGTTAACAAGTTAATGCTCCTTTTGAAGCTTTGGCCATTTCTGTCTTTTGGGCGATAGGGCTGAGCGAAATATTGAAAGTTCATGATATATTCGGAATGATTTGGATAAGGCAAACCTTAATTACTGGGTTGATTTTAATGGGGTTTTTATGTGGGCACTCAGTTTCCTAAAGACCGTGTCATTGTCTTTAGAGCGTGAGTGTTTTTAATAGCATCTTGTATTCCTATTTAATTAGCAAAACAGTGTTTGATTCCTTTATTTCTGTTTCAGTTAGATCTGTCAGATTCAATTAAACTGATTTTTGTTGTTTCGTTAGTCAGTCTCAAATCTGTTTTACAATTTTGAGCTGTCAAATTGATTAATCGCGATTAATCGCATCCAAAATATAAGTTTGTGTTTACATTATATATGTGCATGTAATATTATATTTTTAATATTAATATTATATTTTTGCATATAATATGCATATATACAAACCTTTCATCAAAGTTGTCCTAAAACCAAAACAAAACCCGTTCTTGTCTTAGAACAACTTCGATAAAAAAGGTTAAATATACATATGTGTGTGTGTATTTATATATACATATAAATAAAAATATACACAGTACACACACACATATCATGTAAACACAAACTAGTATTTTGAACGTGATTAATCGATTTGACAGCACTAATTACAATTTTAAATAAATAAAATGTATGCAAGTAAATATTGCTGTTTATTGTCATATTGACACATATAATTAAATATTTTAATTTAATTTTACATTTCAATTAAATTTAAATTCATTTTAATTACGTTTTTGAATAACAGTGCATAGATAATTGGTAAACACAATCTTTTATTTAGGATGTGATTTATCAATTTGACAGCACTAATTGCACTTTAAAAAAATGTATGCAAGTAACTATAGCTGTTTATTGACACATAATTAATTATTAAATTTAATTTAATTACATTTTTTAATAACATTGTAAAAAAACACCTTGATTGCTTTTAGGTTTTCACAGTATTTTACTTTTTCATTAAACACTTTGAATCTACTTTAATTGTCTGCAGTAAAATTCCCATCTAGGCAGTTTATTTATTTCTGGCATCAAACCAGTGTTATTGTAGTACTATTTATATATTTATTTTGAATTTACTTTTTTGCTATTTCAGTGTTCATTTAACTTTTAGTGTTGAATTTTGTATTTTTACGTGCTTTCGTCATTTTTATTGGTTTTTGTTTTTAAATATTTCTATTTAGCTTCATTTATTTTTATTCCAGTTTTAGTTGTTGTTTTTTAAGTAGTTTTTTTTTAACATTTGGCATCACAAAAAGGTTTTTTGTTTTTCATCAGGCCAGTGTATTTTAATATTTATATATATCTTAGTATATTTATATGTATAATATGTTTTGAATTACACTATGAACTTTGAATTGTATTGTTTTTTTATATTTCTGTTTAGATTTTTGTTACAATTTTATCTTTAGTAACTTAAATACCCAGCAAGGCTGCACCTCTAGTAATTGTTTTCAATATATATATATATATTTAGCTTCATTTTATTTAAAAATATTTTATATATTTGACATCACAAAACGGCTATTGTATATTATTTAGAGATATATTAATATACATATAATTTGAATTCACTTTTTTTCTATATTGTAGTGTTCATTTAACTTTTACACCAAACATGTTGTATTTTCCTTACATCATTTTTATTGCCTTTTGTTATTTAAATATTTTTATTTAGGTTTATTTATTTTTATTCGAGTTTTAGTAATTTGAACAGCAAGGCAGTTTTAGTTTTCTAAGTTTTTTTCCATGTAATAAATATTTTGTTTTATTTCAGCTATTTCATTCAACAAAAAAACATTTTTGGCACTGCATCTGGCATCACAAAGCAAAACAAAAAAATGATAATCTTGTTATAATGCTTTCAATCGAATGTGTCCTCCCCTGTGATTCATGTTCACACAAGGTCAAGTGTTGGTTGGAATTTTCGCATGAAAGCTCAACGGGTCTTTGTACTATGTATAATTTCTAATCATCAACAGTACCGTATTCAGAAAACATCATTTAATTAAATAATTTTTAATAATTCAGAATTCCATTAACATCACTGCGTCTAAAAGGTCAAACAGGCTTAAAAGTTTTTAAGCCTTCTGTTTGAAAGTGCTGACTACTGGATTTTACTTATTCCTTTGACAGTTCGGCAATGAATGAATTAAATGCTCTTCTGAGAGAAATCTCCATTATGGAAGAAGTAAAAAGTGCCATTACAATATCCCAGTCTGTTTTCTGCCAGTAGTGCAGCTGCTGCTTGTGTGAAATCAAGTAAATGACATTCATACTCGATGTGATATCAAATATCAAGTGGAACGGTGGTTGTAAACACTCTAATGAGGATCTGTGGATGTCTGTGTTATCAGTTGAGTGGTTGAGTCATTGTTTGTTCAGTTAATCATGCTGCCCGATCCTTTCCTGAATCGACATGCAGATTTAATATTTTATGCTAATAGTTTAGGGGCTTAAGATAACCTTCAAACACTATTCTCAAAGAAAAAACAACTGTAAGACTATTGCATTGCATTTTCTTTTTGATGTTATACGGTTTTTGATGTCTGCTAGCTCTTGGCATTCAATCTCAAGGCGTAACTCGTGATTCTCACCCAACTCCCTCAGCTCCTTCTCATTCTAATCACGCATTTCTGCATCTTTCCAGATGCCTGAGATTAGTTTGTGACAATTCAGGCTGATTGTTCCTAATAAAAATGTGACGTAATGCCCTGGAGTTTCTTTGTTTTAGCAAATATAGGCATATCTCTTTGGAGCTTTGACATTTTATAGCCTTCAGTGCCATGGGTGGTGGTTAAAGATCTGTGTTTGGGTAATTTGCCTCTTATTCGAGCTCGAAATCACTCAATCAGTGACAAGTCAACTCTGCCGCTGCATCTGTTCCAATTTACAGCGAGTCAGAAGCGAAATCAGCTCGAGATAGAAAGATAATTTTGATCCCTAATAGGGTGAGGTGGTGATTTTTCTTTACTCCATCCGTGAAATACATGACGTCCCATCGATTTCTGAAAAAGTCCTTCTCGCTTCTTGTGTAATGACAGTTTTAATGGCAGGTTCAAGATGGTGTTTTGTACTGACACTCAGGTAATGGTGGAACAAGTGTTTTTTTCAAGGGCCAGGACAGAGCTATATTGGTTGACGGGTGAGCCTGTCACGGACGCACTACTAGACATGAGAGCCGAGGGTGGAGAAGCTCTCTTCTGCTCTGCTTTCATCTAACAAGGCTCTAATGATCAAGAAGACAGCACTGGCTCCAGACGTGATTGAGAGAGATGGATGCTGCAATGGCGAACTCGTTTGGGTAACAAGGCAGCTGTTTATGTCTGCCGTTATATCAGATGTATGATTGAGGATCACCTCGTGCTTTACAGAACTTCAAAGAAATCAACCTTTTGCAACAACACCTCTTCTGTGATGGCCTATAGCCTTATGGTTTTGCAGATGGAATCATGGAATCCAATCAAAAAGATGGAATTTACTGTAACATGGAATGTTTCTGAATTCGCCAAATTTTGGGTGATTAAATCAAAGTTAGGTCAGTACGCTTAAATCAAAATGAGTGTCTGTGAATATTAAGCCGCAAAAATACTATTTAAATATGAAACCTGCAAGTTGTGCGTATCTCTTTGTTAGAGACGCATGGTTTTGTGTACTACACAGATATGTGCGTAACGCTTGCAGTATTTTCAGCCTCATTTGCCTCAATATATGAGTACATAAACAATCTCTAAACTGCTCAGAGTCACTTTATTAGCATTTTACCTTTTCTTTTGAGAAAAACTATCGTCATGTACAAATAAAAACCTAAAAGTCTTCACAGCAACCCGTCAAAATAAACGTTTTGTTTAACCTTTAAATATATTACTTAAAGGAGTAGTTCACTTTCAGAACAAACATTTACAGATAATGTACTCACTCCCTTGTCATCCAAGATGTTCATGTCTTTCTTCCTTCAGTCGTAAAGAAATTATGTTTTTTGAGGAAAACATTTCAGGATTTCTCTTCATATAATGAACTTCTATGGTGCCCCCGATTTTGAACTTCCAAAATGCAGTTTAAATGCTTCAAAGGGCTCTAAATGATCCCAACCGAAGAAAAAGGGTCTTATCTAGCGAAATGATCGGTTATTTTCTAAAAACATTTACAATTTATATACTTTTTAATCTCTACACAGAGTACTCACAAAGCTAGACGAAACGAGCATTTGAGGTTAAAAAGTATATCAACTGTATAAACTTTTTTTTTTTTAGAAAATAACATCGTTTTGCTAGACCCTTTTTTCCTCGGCTGTGATCGTTTAGAGCCCTTTGAAGCTGCATTTTGGAAGTTCAAACTCAGCGGCACCTTAGAAGTCCATTATATGGAGAGAAAACCTGAAATGTTTTTCTCAAAAAACATAATTTCCTTACGACTGAAGAAAGAAAGACATGAACATTTTCGATGACAAGGGGGTGAGTACATTATCTGTAAATTTTTGTTTTGAAAGTGAACTACTCCTTTAATGTAATCATAGTAGTAGTACTACTACTAATATAATAAAATAATTATTAAAACTTTTTTTAAAGAATATTTGCCAGAAAAAAATATTTGCCAGAATTTATTTACCAAAAAATGTAAATATGTAAATTAATTTTTTAAAATAAAATCAATTAATTAGAGATGCTTTTGATTTTTAAAACTTAATTAAACCATTAAAATCGAATACAGAAAATATTTGAAAAACTCAAAATTTGGCAAAATTAAAACTGAATTTATGAAAAAAAATCAAACATTTCATAGGGCTTTAAAAATTTTGTTAAACTTTTAATAAATTGCTGTTAAATTGTGTACGTTTCAATTAAATTGGACATGCTTTTGATTCATATATTTTAATTTAACTATTAATTTACTATTAATGTAAGCTGAAATATTGAACCCAGAAAAATTAAAACAGAAACAACTGAATTTGGGGGGGGGGGAAAGAAATTAAGAAAATTATCTCATAAATAATTGTAACCACAGTTAATAGTTTCATTCATTGTTTAGAAGTAAATAAACTGAACCCATAAACTAACACTTAGTAAAAACTATATAGTCATATTAAAACAAAACCAGATTACTTTAACTAATATTAAAATAAAAGCAGAAAGTCTACAAATAACTCTAATTTAAAATATTTATTAAAGCTCTAGTAGTATAGCAATGATACTGAACTAACACTGGTTTTAGAAGCCATTTCTCTCTATTTCATTTATAAGGTTTTAAGGAAGTTAAGTTATTGTTTTAATTATTAAACAATATGAACATTCAAAATAAATGTATTCAGGAATGTACTTGAAAATGGTGCCAGAAAGGGAAAGCTGTCACTAAGTATAGAAAATTGAATGTGTTAAAAGTCATACATATCTATATGTGACCCTGGACCACAAAACCAGTAGCACATTATATTTGTAGCAATAAGCAAAAATACATTGTATTGTGTCAAAATTATCAATTTTTCTTTCATGCCAAAAATCATTAGGATAATAAGTAAAGATCACGTTCCATGAAAATATTTAGTAAATATCCTAACGTAAATATATCAAAACTTAATTTTGATTAATAATATGCATTGCTAAGAACTTCAAAGGTGATTTTCTGAATATTTACATTTTTTTTTTTGCACCCTCAGATTCCGGATTTTCAATTACTTTTATATCTCAGCTGATTTATATAGCTTTCAGATACTCAATTTAAAAGAAATTGACTCTTATGACTGGTTTTGTGCTCCAGGGTCGCATATGTGTCCATGCATTAGCAGCTCTTCATTCATATTTGAACCGTAAATAAAATGGTCCCTGAACTCCCCGAAAGAGCAAGTTGACTGTGCTTCTGCAAACTAGTTATTCATATTCATGAATATAAGTGTATAGCAGCTAATTGTGACAGGATTGAGTTAATCATTGATGCTAGACAAGTCTGCATATGACAAATAAAAAATAGAATATTGGTTAAAGCTTTTATTATTGATCTCCAAACAACCCTTCCATAGAAATACATTGTTTTTACAAAAATTAGTGCAAGTAAAGCGTCTGCGTCTAAAGTGTTGGAAGTTCCAAGATTGCCGACGCATTGCGTCTGAAGGGGTCGAATGAGGTATGCTATATGCTAGACTAAATTTATGTTAAATATTAGTATAAGTATGCCAGAAATATGGGGTATGCACAACTAATGCTTTTTTAAAAGTAATGGGACACCGTTAAGTTGCCAGATGCTTTTATACTGTATACTGTATTTACTACTGCTCAGGTGCACTTTTGGCTCATGGCTTACTTTCTGTTGGCATCAAACCAGCAAGCTGCTTTTTACCAGCCACACAGGCCAGGTAGATGTAGAGCTAACAGATTTGTTGTTTGTGATAGTTCAAGTGAATAGACATGCAGTCTGCTCCATCAAGAGCCAAGAGGATCCATTTCTTTAAATAGAGCCATCGGATGTCTGCATTAAATGTTGTGTTCCTGATGCCACACATGCCAGAGTGCGTTATAAAACATATGTTAGTGCGAGAAGAAACATTAGCAGCAGTAGGGTGCAATTTCTCTGTGTTCAGGAGTGGTAATGAGTTGTTAAAGCCTGTGAAAAACAAACAAGGTCGTGTTATCTGTCCTTGCTCTGTGATTGCAGCTGCTGGCCGCCAAACAGAAGGCCTTCCATCTCCCTCCAGAGTAATTAGTGCTTGCTAAATGTTGCACGGCTGCCTGAATTACCACCTTATGCAGCTGGTGAAAGTCATTTCAGCTGTGCTTATTTTTTTACCTTCAGAATTATTATTGTCGTGCAGTTGTATTATTGCCGTTTTATTGCAGCGTACGGTTTGAAACTCGTGCCACATTTGACAGTGCTCTTTTTCTCAGGTTAAGTTTTTTCAGCAGTTTCGGTCAAGATGCAAGTGACACACAGTGACAGCAGCTAGTCACTTTTTTGTTTTACTGGCTTAAAATGTTCTGTTTACAGCGGCAGCCATATTCAGCTCATCTTATCATAGTCTATTGGAAAACTCATTTATACAACAATTTCCCATAGGGGCTACAGACTGTTTGGATGGAGACCACATCCAGATTACGTGCATCTCTTTGAGAGCATTCAAAGTGATACAGCTCTCTTAAAACGCCGACAGCCAGTACCAAGAAAGGTCACTTTGAATGGCACGTAGACTCACTCCAGCTTTATATGCTTTGCATGAAAGGAGTTTCTTTCCTCTATGGGATGCTACTCAATTTCTGCACAGCCATCATTGACTCAGATGTTTCAGAAGTGCTGCCTGAATAGATAAACCTTCACTGTCAGAAAAATAATGTATTAAAAAATGTACTTTTAGGGGCATGACAAGTTGTCACTAGAGCAGTAGCCTTGAAAGGTCACCCCTAAAATGTGCATATTAGTCACTTAAAGTAGAAAAATGTGACCTTAAGGTAGTACTATGAACCTTCTAGTGGTAGATAAAGTATAGTTGTTTCTTTAAGGATACGGTCCCTGTAACAATCTGTTATGGCCCTAAAAGTACAAGTTTAGCACTTTTTTCTAAGAGTGTTGTAGTGCTGTGATATACATATCAGATGTGAACGGCAAACCCTTTTGAATTACGGATACTGGCCTAAGCGATGTAGACAGCACTGTAAATTCTGACTAATGATTAGTGAACTAAATGTAATACTGTAGCAGGACGAGCACGATACTGTTCACAATGGTGTCAGAAAATGACAGTTTTCATGTAGCAGTTTATAAAAGGCATAGAATAAAAAATAAGAAAGGTACATTTAAGTTAATATTTCAAAATTCTGACTTTATTCTCACAATTCTGAGAATGTTTCTCAAAATTCTGATAAGAAAAATCAACTCATTGTTCTCTTCAAACGGTCACCTTTTAACCTTATACTGCTAGATTATTAGAGATGCACCGATTGAACGGCTAGTGATCGGAATCGGCCGATTTTCGCATGATCGGCCCAGATCGGTGACCGGCCGGTCAATTTCTCCTCTTGCCGATTCCTAGCCGATCCCTTTATTGCCAACGGCGCATGCAATTACGTCACAGCCACGCGTGCGCACTCACAGTCGCGTGTAAACATGTCTTTGGTGTGAGTGAAGATGACACAAAGATCGCGGTTTGTAACATTTATAAGGCCAAAATACAACGCGAAGGAACAACCACGAACCACGCGCTTGTTTAGCTTGGCTGAACGTGGTAGATCGCGTCCCCGCTCTGCATATTTTGCATGTCTCTGTTAGTTAACACACCTGATTCAGATAACCCACTCGTTAGAAGTAAGCTCCGTGAATGAACTGTGTTCCGATTGACATGGTCCCTGCCCAGTGTTCATTGCTCTCTACTCCCTCAGCAGGGGAAATCCGTTGACGTTTACTACACTTTCATTCATTCTCATATTTGCGCTGCGCCTGCATACAGCGTCTTCACACACTAATAGTTCGAAGCGAGCGTATATGTTCCATTTGAAGGTAATTAAAGCGTGTGCGACGTGAATTTAATTTGTATTTATTTACAGATGCATTTATGTCACACTTCTCTAGTAAGTTTCATCCGTGTGTGAAGACGCTGTATGCGGTGACTTAGCACAAATATGTGAATGAATGTTACGAAGTGTAGTACCGCTGGATTAACTGGTGACAAGGCAGAAATGCTTCTCTTTATCAAGGAAAATTTGCCATTAATGCTCAAGTAATAGCATTTAGTACTAGCATTGTTATTTCTACCTGTTTGAAGACACAGTGCACTTTTTGTTATTAAAGTTATTGTTGTGAGATGATCCTGTAATTAATGTAAAAAAAATCCATATAAAATTCATTGAAGAAAAGTAGATTTTTGTATGCCTGCTTTGTTACTTATATTTTATTTCTAATGTTTTCAAGGCTCAGAGCACTTCATTTTGTTAAAGTTATTTTTATATGAGAAGATGCTGTAATGTTTATACATTTCTTTTATTATAAAATTAAAAAATTACATTGGGGAAAATATTTTTGCTAGTATAAAGTTAAAGTTATTTTGTTGTAAGAAGATCCTGTAATGTTTAAAAATGTATTTTATTATAAAATAAATTTAATTAAAGAAAATATTTCTGTATAGGCCAATGCTTTCATTATAGTTGTTAAAAAAATTAAATCGGAATCGGCAGGTCACACTTACTGAAAAGTCGGAATCGGCCAAGAAAATTGCAATCGGTGCATCTCTATAGATTATTCTTATGTTCCATGCAAAAAGAACACCCTGAGGGTGAGTAATAGCAAATTTTAAGTGTCTATGTGAAACTACATAAGGCATTTCACTCAAAGATGTCATTTTTACAGACTAGATATGTTTAGATGTCTAAACAGTTTTGAAACAAAGGTGGAGGCGGTTGCTTTGTAATCTGTCCTCAAACATCATCAAGGCAAACAGAGGTGGAGAAGGTTGCTTTGTCATCTGTTCTCAAAGATAGACAGTTTCTGAAATCTGAACCTGTGATCTGTATTTCAGGATGGTAATTTAGGGAATCCAATTCAAAGTCAAACAGTGTTACAACTTCACACACCTCACGACCCGAGAACTAAGTTCTTTAGTGTTTGCTTCAGTAGTTTCTCTAGTCTAAAATATGGCTTTGAGTTTCACTGAGCACTGAAAAACAGAACGTTGTCCTTGAATCTGCCGCCCTGAATCACTGAATCTCTGACAAATGTGTATATTAATGCTGTTTAAATGACTTGAATGTAATTGCGTTTTTAATGGAGTAGAGCAGAGGACTGAATGAACATTGATCTAATAGTGACTTTCTCTTCTCTTTCATGCGGACACGTGGATCTCGGCTGCCCGTCATCACAGGTAATTGGATTTCTTTTATTTACAACGTCTGCTTGCTAATCAGTGTCAGATGCTGCTTTTCTTACATGTGTGTAAATAGCCATGTGACCAAGCGCTATAGATTTGTTGGAAAGGCTTTCTGCTGAAAAAAGGACTGTCCTTGCACGAGCTGTTGACTAGTACAGAGTTTGCGAGGGAAATAATTGTGGCCTTGACTCATTAGTCATGAAGCTTCTGTCACACGGCACTTACGATCACAGACAGCCGTAGATTTACTCCCACGAAGTTAAATAGCAGTCGTTCAAAATTCTCTTCACTTCTATTGA